>NW_010120310.1:0-34639 GCF_000699245.1 Pterocles gutturalis
TATATATATATATTTAAGCACAAACGAGTGTTCAATTCTCCTCAAAGTGTACAATAAAAATTCCCCAGCAATATTCACATCGACTAGTTGCTTGTATAGATCCAAACATATGACACTGACCCATTCACAAATCTAAGTAGAAATAGCTTTAGATCTTCAGGGCTTAAATAGTCACAATTAATTGGTCAGTTCTATCCAGTCAGCTGTGAAAAGAACCAAAAATCATACAATGGATGTGGTTGCAAGGGAAAGAATCAATTCAACATCAAGACTGGGAGACTATGTGGGTAAACAAGCACAGTTCCATTAAGCAGCAGGAACAAGCTCCAGCCCAGCTGTGGTCTTTGAATCAAACCAGTTAAAGCTTGAAATGAGGAGAAAAAAAAAAAAAATAAAGCAAAAAACGCCATATAAAAACTACAGATAAAAGCTAGTCCTTTGAGAATCAGGACACATGGCACAAAACTGAGAATAACAGGCAGGCTAAGCAACAACAGGAGGTAAACTAAGAGACACCTGAATTATTGAGCAGGTACAGTTGAAGAACTTGTCTAAAATATGAGTGGGACTGGGATCCAGAATGCCAATTCTATGTAAAATAAGGAAGAAGAAAAACTGTAGCTACCTTTGGACCTGTATTTTCATCTGTGACTGCAATTGCAGAACTATGGAAAAGCTGTTAGTTGTGAAGAAACCTACAGCCAAACAGAAGGAATAAAGAACTGAAAGCAGAGAACAGCCAGATGTCTCACTCTTTAAATGTGAATTGACTTTTGGGGATTGTCCTGAAAAAAAAATGAGGAAACCTTTGAATTACAACAGAGTAAAGATAATGAACTCAACAAGAGACTATAAATCAGAAAACAGAGCAAAACAGGAGGGAGATAATATATGCATCACTCATGCTAAATTATTCAATATCCAGGCTGATAGATAACCCCACACATATCAATCCTGGGTTACTGTGATAAGTCATCTCCATTTTGCTCAATATTTATTGCATAAAAATTAGAGACCACCTTTATTATTCTAGGCATCCTAATGCACGCAGTTAGTGCTCTGTTGATGAGTCCGTATTAAACCCTTTTTAAAACACTTCTTTCAAAAATACTTTTTCTCATAATTTAAGCATGGCTTCCATTTTCTCTTTGGAGCATTGAATTCAACCATTTTAACACAGGTTTGAATAAGCCGCGTTTCTGAAGAGATGTAGGTCATAATGTGAAAGAGACCTGGATTTATTTATCCCTAAAAAATACCACAACATCTACTGGTAATTACTTTCTGTTTGTACTCAGTGGATTTTGTGTTGCAGAAGTTTATCACCTATGTGTGTGTAAGTGCATGGGCTAGAAATGTACATATGCAGCCGTAAATTTAAAAACTCATATTCACTCAAGTGAAAAGCAGAATATAAAACAAGACAAAACTTCTGCCTTTGTTTTCCTGACTCACACAAAGAAGCCAATTTTTTTTCGGTTTCTTTGAAAAGGCTTGGGCTTGACAGGTAAGAAAAACTGAAATGCATGTTTTGGCCTTATTATCAGCTTGTATAAATGAGCACTATTATGTAAACTTTAATAGAGAGGCTCTGTCACATGCCGGTTGAAGATGTGTCCTGCTTACAGTAATTTCAAGCATCTGTCAGGCTGTCAAAAACAGAGGTGATTACAGCCCTGATGTCTTGTCTTGTATCATGTCACTGAGAACTGCAGAAGGGAAAAGCACATTATTCAGCTTCCTGCAACACCACCAGTTCTCCTTGGCTCCCTGCATCTGATCTCAGAGTTCAAAAGTCAGAAGAAAAGCATGCTGCTGTGACAGCTTTATGTTTAGAAATAGGAGTTAAAAAGTGCCCTTCTCTCTCAGAAATCCAGAGCTGATCATAACAACACTTGCAGCAGAGAGCCAGTGTGACCATTATTATTTAACATGTGATTTAAGTACCAAATTTGTTGAAAAGAGAAACAAATGTTAGAAATTGAATACGTTTTAATATTTTCAAAGACCTGAACACGAAGCTACACTCACACACATCTCCCATGCATTTGTGATCAACGTTTTTCTCACTGCAGTATTCCACATATGAAAAGAAAAGAAAACAAACAAACAAACAAAAATCCAAACAAACAAACAACCCAAAGAAATAAAAGAGATGGATACTGAGAAATGAAGAATTTGGTCCAGAGGGTGATTCCCCAGAGGGATATCCAAAGCTCTGGTTTTGTTGTTCTGATTCCTGGTGCAGAAGGGAGGGCGGACAACTGAGAAATTCAGAAATCTATAAATGGACATGGCAGAGTCAGGAAGGACTGCAGAGATACGGTTCCTGCTCCCAGAATTGTGTTGTGTTCCTATTAAAGAAATATTTTATTAAAAAATAATAAATACATATATATGAACATAGGAACTAAAATCTGTCTGCTTGTTAAGGTCTGACTGTCCAAGCTGGCAGGTTACAAAGTCACCAAGCTACTTCTTGCTTTTTCTGTATTCCAGGTTCATTAGAATCACACACTTCTACAACATTAGACTATCATCCAATTCATCTGAAAGATGCAACATCCCTTCTACCTCATAAAGTGTGTATTGAACTACTGAAGACATAATCCTGGAAAATGAGAGATGAAACACTGAATCTTGAAAGTTAAAAAGGAAATTAATGACAAAACATATTGAGGTAAATATTATTGCATGGCTTTTACTTGCAAAGTTTTTTTTTCAACTATGTTAATTTTATTTAATTGGTCATATATTTTATATTTCATGGTGAATCAGGGACAAGACTACAAGTATGGAGAGAACTTTCATCTCAAAAGCAAAAGTCAGTTTATTTTCCTAAGGGTCATACAACTGCTATGCAGAGTTTTATCAGCTTGAAATTTTGGACTAAGGCAGACCAAAACCATGCTGTGAACCTACGCATACGTAATTGAACCAACACAGTAGGTACAACTGCATTACTGAAGCATTCAGTACAACAAAGGAATGACTAAGTTTTATTTACTGTAATCTCTCATGATTTCAGGACAAGCCCACAGAGCAAGTTTTCTGTCAAGAAAGTTCACACCAGGTGAACTAGGTGTTCATTGTCCATGCATGAAAAGTTAAATCCTAGAGAACTTTGCGTGCACTGTGCATACAGGTGTATACTCATGCATTTAGGGAATGATATTCATTTATTTTTTTGCACCCTAAATATTGACTGAAAGAAATGGAATTAGATGTAGAATGGATAACTTGGCAGGCATGTAATGAGAAGTAAGACTCCAAAATACATGAAAGAACAGCTATTGTATCGCTGGTTTTGTGGACTGTGAGGTTAGTGGAAGACCAAAGTAACACCTGTGCACAAGATAGAAGATATCAAAAGCCTAGAATATGACAATACCATTTTTTTCACAGTTATCCCTCACTTTATCCTATCAACATCCCAGATAAAGTGCAGGGGTACAACAAATGTCTTTGTTGAATTTAGCCGTTATGGAACAGATCCCTGTATTTGCTTTTAAAAGTCTTGGTTCCATTTAAAACTTCTTTTACACTTACATTTGGGGCATCTTCGGAATAAACATGTCAATTTACGTATCAACACACAATATTACTATAGGTGTCTACAAGTGAGAACTGATTTGACATGGTTCTTTTGCTTTCGAGATTTTCTCCCCATCAAATAGGTATACAAATTTTACTTTTGTAAAGCGTTTGAGTATTCAGAAAATCTGTATTTGAACTCTATTTCAAGGAAAACAACACAGCCTAAAACAAAAAGATCAAAGTTAAAAGACAGGAGAGAGAAATATTTCTAACTCAGAGAAAAACTATTATAGCTCGAATGACCTCTTAGTAGATTTTGGTTTCTTTATTAAGCTTCAAAATATCATGCTGCATAGTTGGTACCCTGAACTTCCTTGTTTTTCTTTTTTGGAAACTACATCAAAAACATCAAAAGGGACTGTTGTGTTCAGAGGCTGAGAGTATGGGGAGTACAAAAGCAGATTGCCAGAAAAATAGAAAACTAATCAGAATTCACTACTCTTTAGAGACTAGGATTAAAGTTCAGCCAGTCTAATATTGGATTTAGGAAAGCTGGTAACACATTTTTAAAGAAAATAACCTGAATCTTCAACGTATTAGGAAAAATATTCATAACATTTAAACAGCTAATTTCTCAGTTTTTATTAAACCAGTTATATTGGCATCTGGTTAACCCTTCCAAAAAAGATGTAGCTTTCAGATAGATACTGCTTTTAAATTTTCACCTGGGGAAGACTGTCAGGCCCATGCAGAGGGAAATTCACAAAAAATCTTTTTAAATCTTTTATTTTTTTGGAACATTGTGAAGTAGAACTACAGACTGGGCATCACAGGGTATTCACAAGCTGTCACAAAATATGGTTTTTTATTGTTGTTTACTTAGTTTTAAGAATTATTATACACCAAAGTAGCCTCCTTTTAGGGTAGTCTCCCCACATGCAATTCGCAACACATCACATGAGGAACGTTAGAAATACCTAGATGTCTCCCTCTTATTAAAAATCACACATTTTGCTTCTAAGACCTACATGGAAGTGACTAGACAACCCAATTTGCAGGATAGTTCAATTACTCATCAGTCTTTACAGGAAGGGTAGAGCCTGAACAGGACATTTAGGCAGTAGAATTGTACACTGCAGTTCCACTCCACTCCATTTCAACAATCATCAGCTATAAATGCTTGTTATTCCTATCCCTAGTCCTTGAGAAAAGTACGGCGGGCAAATCTTGGCAGCAGTATTTATTAGTAAGGACACTTCTTCAGGTCTGTTGGCAAGTAGCTAATACACGATTCACGGATACAACAATTCCATTAAATCAAAAATCTCAAACTTTACATTGTCATTTCCTAAGCTGCTGAAAATTCCTTGCAATATTGCCACAACATTTTTGAAAAAAAATCATGGAGGAGAAAACAAGTGGCAAGGTATTCCTACCAGAGCCTTGACTAGATGTTGAAAGAAAGATTTACTCTTAAGGACCAATCTGTTTGTATTAATCAGTTGCTAGCCCAGGGGAGATCAATTCCTTATTTTCATGACCGTTCAAGTTTACCACATGAAAAATGGAGAAAGCAATCATTAGTGGAAATCACTAAAGTTTGTCATCACGACTGATTTATCATCTGTTGACTCTTTCATAAAACTGTAAAAACCATTATTTTCTGGAATGCCTTACCTTGTAAGCCCCAGTTCACTGACATTGTAAACATATATTTTACATGTAAATAGAAAAAAACATCCTTAAAATACATTATGCTGCAGTAGTTGGGATTATTTTGGCAAAAAATATTTTATAATATATTAAAATGCCCTAGTTTATACTGTGTTTATCCTGGGGGAATGGAGTGAGTAAGTGTGTTTACACAGTTACAGAACTTCAAAGCCCTTATTAGACTAAACTGAAACATGGTGATTAACAACTTAGATTGTGAACTGCACTAGTTTTCAGTTTGTCTGCCCCTGTTAAGAGAATATTCATCTCAGGGCTAGCACAGTGCATTGCCTGAATAGCGCCTCACTAAATCCAAACGGGGTTTTCCCCTCCAGTTGGCCGAGGTCCAGTGTGGTAAAATCAGCTGTTAGATATCACCAGGATTTGCAACATTTGTTTGTGTTGTTCAGTGTGCTCACATCCATTATGTAACATTTTTGTGGTAGACTGTGCCTTTAAATGGGTTTCACTGAAGAGCTTTCAATGAACATATAATTGACTTTTGGGATGTTGACTTGATTTAGGAACAATAAATTCATTTTGAGCAGCTGAGTGCAACACAGTTTTGGGAAAAGAGAATCAGTTGTCTGTGTTGCTATTATCAGAAAGAACACTGGCTACAGCATTCCTCACTAATTTAGCATTTTTTTTTTTCCAGGAGTAAGTAGTACTTTGTCCTACACAGGTAACTCCAACAGGCTGTAGGTTGTACTGTTCAGACAAACCGTATATGTTGCCTTTAAATTATAACATCATGGGGCAATTAAAGAGAAAACAGTTTATATGCTGTTGATCTATTTCCCAATTTTATTTTCAGTTTTCTGATTGCAGCTGCTAACAGTGTGTGAAAGGGTAGACTAGAAATGCACAGAAGGCAAGAGGAATAAATACATTCATTACACTTTCTGAACACTTCAGCAATTCTTGAATTTGTCGCAATGTTAGATTCAATTATAATGATAAATATAGTACAAAAAACCAAGTGTGAGATGTGTGAGAATTCTGACCTTGATGATCTTACAGTAGGGTTTGTTGTTTGTGTTTAGTTTTTGAGAATTTTTTTGTATATGATGTTCATGGTCTAACAAGTAATGCCAGACAGAATTCATGGCATATATACAGTGGAGGAAGCATGGAAAGAGAAGATGTTAGATAATTGAGGGTATAGGGAAGTGTTCTATTCTTCTTTGAAAGGTTTCCATGTATGTAGGATCATCACAGAATTCTAGTCTGAATCTCTCTGGCTCTAACACTGTCTTTGTCTTTTTGCATCCAGGCTACATCTCAACTTGCCTAAATTCTCATCATTTGTTGCTCTTAAACTTGGGCAGTTTATGTAGGCTAAAGGAATACACCTCATACAAAAATACAATAATTTATTTCTAGTCTGACCAAAACAGTCTTGTCAAATAATTCTTTTCAGATCAGATTTAACTATTACAAGAAAAGGAAGAAAATACTAGTACTAAACAAAAAGTCCCAATAATATCACAGTTAAAACTATTATACATTCTTTCTGGGCCTTTCCACTGCTCCACTGGGTTCCAGGATTGACAGCCTCGGTCTGTGGGAAGGTTGTATTGAGTCAACAGCATCCGAAGTCCTTTCTGGAAGGAGTATGGTGTTGGTAGTGAAGATTTCTTCCTCTTCGCTCTGAGATATACTTGGGACTATTTTCCTACATTTTCTACCATGCCCTACACTTTACTCTTTATTAATTGCTCTCTAATTCCATGATTCAAATACAAATGTGGTATATATATTTTGCATACAATAGCTACCTGTTCATCATTATTCCTTAAATTCTTTTGTGCAGCTCCCAAAGATTCATTTATTTAATAATGGATATTTATCCATTTGTAAATTGTCATAGCTTTAAGGAGTCTGGTAAAATTTTCTGCCCATGATTTCAAGGCTTTTGCTATAATCCCCTGTACTCCTCTACATTGCATTTTTGTTCTAGGATAACAAAAAGTGCACTCTACACAGCATAGATGCGTGTTATTACTATTATTTACAAAAAGTGCATATAACAATACGTGTTATACCACACAACTGAACAAAGCTAAGCACAAGGTAAAGCAAATGAGAGAACAGTCACCTTGTTAGAGAGCTGTTACAGCTAAAAAAGCTTAAAGAAAATTCCATGTAGTCCAAGTCCAGGTAAAGCCTGACAAGCCCTAAGGTCTGTGTTGTCAGCTTAGCACAAAGCCTGTGGGCTGTTGCTGTAAAGGTTACACCATAGTCACTGAACTACAAATCTACAATCTCTTTTTCTGTTAGATACTAGTGTTCATCATAGATATCACACCAGGAAAAGGCTGTACTCTGGGTAGCACTTAGGCCCTTGTCTAAATCTCACAATTAGGATTTCAAATACGAGGTAAAAAAGAAGTGTCATAAGGAAATCAGAGAGGTTCAAGGCTGAAATAATAAAATAATGTAGTTTAGCTTTATACACAATTTGATAATTCTGTTTTCTTTTCAAACTGGTTCGACTTTATGCCATAAATCAAACATTGGTAAGCTTCATGGAAACTCTGAAAACTTTCCTGTGTTACTACAGGCTATGATATGGAAATTACTGCATGAGTGCTATCACCATATGAGATTACAGTAATAGTCCCTTTTCATATTCAATTCAACAAATAACAGAAACATTGATATAAGAATATTTTCACCTTACTACTTAGTCATCATCTTTATGTATGTATATATGCCATATCATAATAATTTACTCCCAGGTTTCAAACACACAGCACAAGTATTTCACTACACAACCAAGCAGGCAGAATTTCCCCTCAGAGGACTCCACTATGCTTTGAAAAATCTTCATGCCTTTATCAGCAATGGGAACATGGCATACAGGTGGCTAAGTTCAGATTTAGCAAGAAAACACCATTCCATCACTTTTTTTTTTTTTTTTTAATCTAAAAGGAAGTCCTTTCTTTTGTGACAGAAGTTCATCAGTAACCTGCCACATTTGGTCTAATCCACATTGAATGAATTCCCACCCTACATGGACAATTATTTTCATTATGTTTTCATCAGTCTTGTTAGAACAAGCATTTAACAGCAATAGTTTAAAAACCTAAACAAAGAAGCCTTACTTGTAACAGGCATTTCCTCTAAAAGCTCTTGGAGTAATACACAAGTTCTCACAGTCACTAGTCGTGAATTACTAGTTCTGTGAAAAGAGGATTTCCTCCAGGGAGGTCAAGTTCTTTTCCTAAGCATTGGTATTTAGATATTTATTTTTCTCCTTTTCCAGACATTTAGCAGATGATATCCACCAAAAGTATGTTTTCTAAAAAGAATGCGATAGTTGGATGTTGCATATATGTTCACATTCAATAAACGTACAGCCTGGTTCAGAAGTCTCAAATGCCAGCAGGAACAGATGGCTTCATAAGCATTTATAATTATTCTATGAAGTATTTCCTGTCTGTATTTTTTTTAATTTATTTTCTTTACTTGAGCAAATAACATTTCTAGCAAAGATCAGTCCTTTTACAGTGTGGAATAGCACACTCTGCACATGTTCCTGGGCGGGAGTGTTTCACTTCTGTAATGAGCACACAGTGTGTGCACCAGTGACTCCTGTAAAAAGACAAATTATGAAATACACTAAAATTCAATTCTCAGTAAAGGATTGCAACTAAAACTTCAGCTACTGCGGTCCTGTAAATGAAAGCTGTGAAAAAGGACAACATGTAAACCTCCCTTACTAATTTAAGTACATTTCCTGCACAGACAGCATTTTGTAAATCTGCAATTATTGTTTTTGCCATATAATAAATCTCAAAATTAACGCTGTCATTTGTAATAGCATATTATCAGTGGAGAATCTTCAGATGTTCCAGTTTCAGGTACCTGTTGAGAATCTGTGAACACCTAACTTAATTTGAAGCTTTTCCCAATATCCGAAGGGTATGTCTGTGGATCACTGTCTCAACAAGGACTGCACTCTGCAAAATTTGACACTTAGATACATGGGTTTTTTTCTGATATAGCATAAATCTATGCACACAGTGCAAAGGCAAGAAAAAAGGTGAAAATGCCTTACAGGTGTGCTGGGACTGCAGGTCTAGAGGCTGTACGGGGTGTTGGTGCCCAGGTGTTGGCAGCAGAGCAGCAGGGCAGCATCTGTGAGGAGCCAGGGCTGCCCCATGCTGCACACAGCTGGTTCCAGCGGGCTCCAACAGACCCACCACAGGACACAGCTGAGCCCCTCAGCCGAGCTGGCGGTGTCTCTCTGATAATCTGTTTGAGAAAGGCCAAAATACCAGGCAGGCTGATTGGAGTGAGAAAAAAGAAGTGAGAGAGACAGTCCTGCAGTCACCAAGGTGAGACAAGGAGTAGGGGAGGAGGTGCTCCAGGAGCTGGGTCAGAGATTCCCCCACAGCCTGTGGAGGATGACATGGGAGTGGATGATATTCCTGAAGGAACTGCTACCTGTGGAGAGCCCACACCAGAGCAGAGGAAAAGTGTGAGGAGGAAAGAGCAGCAGAGAGAAACTACCACATAATCCCACTCTCCACCCTCTGACCCCCTGTGCTGCTAACGGAGCAGTACGGGAATGAGTTGTTTTAATGTCTTTTTGTTTCCCGCTACCCAAATTAGCCTTTATTATTATTATTATTACTAATTATTATTATTTTAATTGGCAATAAACTAAGTAAATTTTCTCCAGGTAAATTCTGTTTTGCCCTTGACAGTGCTGTAGTTGGTAAGTGATCTGCCTACCTTTATGTCAACCCATGAGCATTCTTGCTCCTGTCCTTTTTGTTTTCTCACTTTCCCTGCTGAGGGGGGAAGAAAGCAAGCAGTTTGGTGAGAGTTTGTATGTTAACCACAGCTAAGCCACCACAGTGGGGAAGAAAATTTAATTTCAGTACATTATGTCAATTTTAGATTAACAAACATGAAAGAAAATAATGCTGTCGTGAAATAGGCAACAAAATAATGACATAGTTTAGTGATGGTAGAAAGCACGTATATAAAGATTGTTCAAAACAGTCTAGCAAGGACTTAAGGTGCATAAGCAGAGGGACTAGTTATGTTTTAAGATGTGTAATGGTTCCATTACATACCTTATCAGAAGCTCTGGTATGTCGTTTGCAACCTTGGATAGAAACTGTTGGCGGGGGTGGAGGGACTACAAGGTTTATCTGGGGATTAGGTGCCCTATTAGAAAAGGCTTCAAGTGCTGAATATGCTCATTCATCTTTTTTCAAGGATGAAAGAGGACTGGATTACAGTGTATAAATGTTTGAAAGGGTCACACTTGAAGACCCTGAGAAAAGCCTGTTCTGATTCCAGGGGATTATTAAAGCAAGAAGTCATTGCTCTGAAGCTGGTAAACAACCCTTCAGAATCAGCAGTATACTGGATTGATATGTATGTGGATTTCAAGAAAATCCAGAGTAGGTTTCAAGAAAATCTACAGTTTTCATAATTATTGTCATGAGTTTATAAGAAGTTGTAAACATCATAGCTGAAGTTTTAAAATCTATTGTTAGCTGATAAACATGAGGGTAAAACCTAGTGAATAGATTACGTTGCTTTTACTTTCCTCAGTGCTCTGAACACCTCACATCTGCCCCTAAAATTATTAATAGTAGCTGACAAAATATTGAATAAGACTGATTGTCACCTGAGCATGGCAGAAAACACAGGTATGGCAACTTCTTTGAGAAATACAAAGTAGAGAAAGAAACTCTTCTTCACAATAGTCCTGGGTCCTGGTGGACAACAAGCTGAACATGAGTCAGCACTGCACCGCTGCAGCAACAAAGGCAAATCAGATCCTGGGCTGCATCCACAGGGGGATTACCAGCAGAGATAGAGACGTGATCATCCCACCCTACTCAGCACTGGTCAACAAGCACCTAGAGTACCATGTCCAGCTCTGGTATCCACAATTCAAGAAAAATATGGACAGACTGGAGAAGGTCCAAAGGGAGGCTACGAAGATGACCAAAGGGCTGGAGAACCTGCCCTATGAGGAAAGGTTAATATTATTCCAGTACTTAAAGGGCAGCTACAAAGAGGATGGAGGCTCTGTCTTCACAAGGAGCCATATGGAGAAGACAAGGAGAGGTTTCATATTGATATAAGAGAATTTTTTTACTGTAAGAAAAATCATTCAATGGAACAACCTCCTGAGGGATTGTTATCCCCAGGATAACATTTTTAAATAGTGTTACTTATATTGTGTAGTGTCCTAATACATGTACATGTGTGTAAATTATGAGTAGGTCTTTATTGGATGTTATAAAAGTACAACCAAAATAACCCTTAGAGTCTTATTATTCATTCCAGTGGCTATAGTTAGTTGCATATTTCTTATATTCTGCACTGTTAGATTTCTATACTCAGTTCAGCAACAGGAAGGTTTCCTGTCTACTCTACCCCAATTTCTGAAGTAATTTAAGGGTAGGTTTGTTACTGGTTATTTTAACACATATACATTTATATTATGTGTTTGTCTTGTTTGTATTAAGTCCATATGGCTTATGCTAGGATTCTAAATAAAAACAGTAGTTACAAAAAATATGGTTTAACATACTATATTGTAGACTGAATAGAGAAATATGCACTAAAAATAATGCTAAGAATATAGTTATCAATAGTTAACTTGCACTGAGTTCTTAAATATCACCTACAACGTTTTACATTCATTGTGACATACGTAATGATAGCACACACATCAAAAAATTGCAACATCTATCTTTCTGCGTGTTTCTTACAATTATGAAAATTATTTTTAGAATGACTTTAATATTCACATTGGAATGGAGCATCTGTCATAACAGATGGAGAATGACATCAAGTTCAGCTTGTATAGAAACCCTTTAGAATCCTTGTAGTTTACAGAAATAGTGTGTAATTCCTTTTGGCTATACTAAAATTGAAACTGTGTTATACATTCAAGACAGGATATTGCTGGTCACAGCTAATGATTTGCTGGGAGCAAAAAACTAAGCATCACACCACTTAATAATCATCCTCATACAGAGGATAGAATGATATATCCTGAATTCTTCATTTAGGCTATAAACAACACCAAATAATTTATTTCTCTGTAAACATTGATAAGATTGACCGGGACCATGATTTTTAAAAACATTGAAATGTCCAGGAAAAAAGGATCATTCAAAACTACAAATATAAAAGGATATTTTTAGACTAAATTTTGTATAACACTTTAAAGTTGTTACTTCTGCAAAATCATTTTAACTTATCCAACACAGTGTCTTTATATATATGCATATATAAACAAATATTGATTACAATGTCTTAATTTTAGTTCAAATGAGATATTTTGTTTGGTGCAAAAATATAATTTTTTATGTTTTCAGTTTTCCAATGAAAATCTATTGTTCAATCAGCTCTGCTTACAAGACAGAGAATCAGCAGATAACTAAAGAATGTTTGATGATATTAAGATTGCACTTTTGTTAAAGCCTCTTGAATGTTTGATAACAGTAAGACTAAATTTCCTGTTAAGGCATTTTGTGCTGCTGAGCTCGGGCAGAAATCTACCCTTTTCAGACAGAAAACATTTCAGTTCCATTAAGAGACAATCCCTTCTGATTCAGGGAGGGATTATCTTTCAAGTAACTCTCCTATGGATTTTGCCAGTGATATATTTTTAATTAAAAACTCCAAATTGGAAATTGTAAACCTAGAAAATTTTTCTAGGTCTTTGTTATTTTCAGTGTAAAATTTTAATTTATCCTGAGAATTTTTGCATGACAGGCAAAAAAAAAAATAAAACCAAAGTTCTTATTATTTCCTGTAGTAAGATAGGTAGTTTTTACAAAAGAAGTACCCAACCCTAACTAGTACCTCCCTATTTATGTGTTCATTCTAGTGATGCCATGGATCTCCCTGAGGTTCATATTGTACCCACCTCATGTTGCTGAGTCCATTTGGTCACAAGAAAAAAAAGTCAGTATAACATAGCAGCTTGGTATTCAGCTTTAGTACATATTAGAGCATGTAGAGTTCTTATATGACTGCCTTAAAGCTAGAGTTTGTCTGTTTATTAAAAAGAACAAGGCCTCTCAGAGCTATTCCTCTTCTGATTGATGTTGACCAACACTACAGTTTCACATTTTCATTTTTTCACTTAGGAGACTATAGCGATCTACCCAGCTGCCTGTCAGGGACTTTCTTCCAAGGTCTTTAAAAAGGATAAGGCAAGGTGAGGAACAGTTACAGATCAGACCTTTATATAAATATAATATATAGATACATATATATACACACACAAATGAGTGCAGAGATGTACAAATCCACATTTATTTGCATACATACATATATGGATGTATGTATGCATACGCACACACACAAGTGCTATTTGACATAATGATTTTACTTGCACTGACCAAAAAGATCACAGGCATGTGGAAGATAGTTTCCCTCACTGCAAGTAATTTTGAAAGTAATCATTCTAGTTTAAAAAAAGTCCATGGTGTTCCAAATCACTTCATTAACAATTGTAAAGTAAAGTGTAAATTGTCAAGAAATAGGAAATCTGCAATTTTCCTAAAGCATAAAAAGAGTATTATTAGTTACTTTCTCTTCTGAAATCTTTGATTAGAATCCCAGATACCCTGGTGGTAATTGCAGTATTTTTGGTGAGAGCACTGCAGGAGCCAGAAAGATCAACCATCATTGACATCATTTTTAGAATTAACTGATTTTATATGTTTAATTTGAACCTACTGAGACTGAAAATGTACTTAAATGGCCTGGTTAATATAACACAATTTTTTATTTTTCAAACAGAAAAACATAACAAATGCTTCTACACCCGCATCCTTTTTGTTTTACTTAAAATAGCTGCGGTGGGCTAACCTTGTCTGGATGCCAGGTACCTACCAGGCTGCTGTATCACTCCTCTCCTCAGCAGAACAAGGTGGAAGAAAATAAGATGAAAAACACATAGGTCAAGATAAAAGTAGTGTAATAAAGCAAAAAGCCAAAGTTGCGTGCATAGAAGCAAAGGAAAACAAATAATTTATTCTCTACTTCCCATCAGCAAGAAATGTCCAGCCACTTCTCCAGAAGCAGGGCTTCAATACACATGGCAGTTGCTCCAGGAGATAGACACCATAACAACAAATGTCCCCTTCCTCCTCCTTTCCCTTAGCTTTTATTGCTCAGCTGGCAACATGTGGTATGGAATATCCCTTTGGTCAGTTTGGGTCAGCTGTGCTGGCTCTGTCCCCCCCCAAGATCCTGCCCACCCCTGGGGCCCTGAGCCTACTGGGCGGCGGCTTGTTGGGGAGACAGCCTTGATGCTGTGTGAGCGCTGCTAAGCAGCAGCCAAAACACTGGTGTTATCAACACCTTTCTAGCTACCAATTCAACACACAGCACTATGAGTGCTGCTATGGGGGAAAAAAAAAAAAAAAGGATAGAAAGCTTGCTTTCTAGGAAAGTAACCCCTTTAAAATCCCCAACTGCAGCAGCTGCCTATAGTGCAAAGTCCAGAGCTTCATGCTTTCCTTCACAAAGAACTTGCGTTTTTCTGTTCTGTATGTGAGCTCAAAATAATTCCAGATTTCAGTCATAAATATTTTTTTACATGCAAACAAGAGACACTTTAAAGAAAGTTTGGAGTTTTTTCCTTTCTTGAGATTATTTAATTTACTGTTGATATGGTACAACTCCAGAAATATAGTCATGCACCGTCTTTGCATTCCTCTGAATTAAGGTCTCAGTGTTGTAACATTCACTCATTGCATTTCCAACATAATGACATTATAAAAGTGTTAAATGTGAAAGCTCCACTTCTGTTGGTATTGATGCTCTACATTCAACAGACTAAGCACAGTATAATTTAATCTCAGGTTTTCAAATGGGAATGTTACTCTGTCTTGTGTAAATCTTAAATTCATTATACATTGTTAATTTTAGGAATTATTTAAGCACAGACTTTGGCTGGATGACCACACTCAAAAAGCTGTGGTCAATGGCTCGATGTCCAAGTAGAGTGTGATGAATCAGTCTTACTTGATGTACGAGTTACTACAGTGGGCTCACTACTTCTCTCAAACTCAGAATTTAAGAGCAGATCCCTCTTTAGAATATTCACAAAATGAAAAAGCATTCACCCTTGATAAAATCCAAAATTGCTACAGCAACCAAGGAATCTTTGGTGAGAGCAGACTCATAGGTTTTTTTTTGTTTTGTTTTGTTTTGTTTTTCTTTTTTTTTCTGACAGGTTAGAACACAAGTAGCAAAGTGCAATAATGTGACGCTATCATTTGGAGTCTTTCAGTTTTGCATGGTCTCCCATCGAAATGACAACCACACAACTACGCAGAGGTCTGCCTGTTCCAGTTTCATTCTGCTGTTTTTAAACAAAGCATCACTATAGAGATCTTCAAAAGCCCTTACCATCTTCAAGGTGAGATTTAATCCTAGACTCCTGAAATTCAAAGCAATATTGCATCATTGTTCTGATCTGAATCTATGAACTGACAAATTGCATCAATTTTATGCTGCAGCAATGGAACTGGTATTTGCCTGTCTTCTCTAATAAGAATTTTCATTGTGTTAGAAAAACGGCAAGGTTTTCACTACTATTGCAGTTAAGCATGTTCTACATCGCTCCAGCCCAGCATTCTGTACACTTTTAGGCTTAGTCTTTGCCATCCATTTTAATTTACAGGCACTTTTCAGAACCTCCTGCTTACAGAGCAGTCCTATTAAAAGAACTCCTTTTAATACATGCAGTCTTCATTAAACACTTGTTCAAAGTTCTGAATCATCAGAAAATTCAACAAGTTGTTAACCGAGTTTTCTTCCAAGAAATGTATGCATAACTAAAGAGATTGAGCACTGATTTTCTATCATGTGTTTGGTATATTCTTTCCAACTACATACCCCTCCCTGTTTTGATCGTAGGTAGTGAGCAGTGCAACTTCCCATTGATACCAAAAACACTTTTATATGATATTTTAAAATCAGTTTTTTGTCCCTTGACTTCCTTTATTCTGACTGCCAAAGCAAAACAAAATATGTTCCTATAATTTACCAAAGGATTAAGAAAATCCCACTGAACACTCTCATCTCAGCTACCATTGCTATAATTTCTTCTCTCTTTCAAAAAGGTAAAGAGGTTAGTTAGGCAATATGTTCCTTTTCTGTATTCATCTGGGAAGTCTTCTATTATCTCATTACTGCACAGGTGGTTTTTTTATGCTATTGCTCAATATACTCTATTAGCTTGCTTACTCTAGAGAAAAAAATGCCCTAGTTTAAAAAACTGGTGGAGGCTGGCATGTTTATAAAATGAAATGAAAAGTGCAAGATCTAGTAAATAAATTAGTTTCTGTAAAACCCTCAGACAATTTATCCCTGGCTTTCAATGATATGATCCTTTTCTTTCTTTTGTCCTCCCTAAGAAACTAGCAGGAAGACTAATCAAATGGTAAGAGAAAGGTATAGCCACTGAAGTCAAATGATCCACACTGGATAAAAAGCTACTTTTAGACACTTATGTATTTTTTACAAACTCTGACTTGTGCTCCTTAGTCTATGAAATAAACAGGATGATCTGTGGGCCAAATTCTGAATCTGTGTCCACTCTTTTAAAGCCTGTGTGATTCTACTGATCTAAACCTACAGACTTAAGCTTCAGCTTAAAATTATTGAGAACCGTAACAGGAAAGAGACAAAGTCTGCACTGTGAAAATTGCCCACAACTTCCACTGTAAAGACTCACTCTTAATTGAAGTTTTTATCTCAAGGAGTTTAACTATACAGTTCAGAGGTCTTCTTAATTGAAGACCACTTGTGCAAGGACCATGTGAAGAATTTAAAGGTTAAGCAGTAACTGCAATACATATCATCTTGATTACAAAATTATCATGTGAAGAGGAGAGACTCAAAAAAATAGAGAAAAATCGTTAATACACAACAGTAAGTGAGTTGAACTTGTGATTACTTTCCGATATTAGTGAACAAATATGTGATTAAACCATTATTGTCATAGGAGTTGAATAATCCCTGAGAAGCTGGTTTGGCCATCCCTAAATCTATCCTGTGCTTGGTGTGTTCCTCTTTCCCCCTCTTTCAATCTTGTTTTCTTCTTTCTTATTACTTGCAACACATTTGATGGTTGCATTACATATTTCATTACTTTTTGCATAAACATAGAATCTCAATTTGAAGGGTCTTTGGATATTGTAGAGATAATAATGTATTGTACAGATCATCCCACCATGGCTGTATAGGAACCTGCTATCTGTCATCTTCTGATGTGTGTGTTTCCAGTCACATAAATGCAGAGCTTTTCGACCAGCAGAGCTCATGTCTAATGCATACTGTATGTTACTAACCATGAAGAAAATAGTCAAAGCTGGCTATAGCTATTACATTACACAAGGTAAGGAGCAAGTAGAAAGCCAATAAAAAATCAACATTTCTCTGAATTGTTACTTTTCAACCCTGAAACTCAAAAAAGAGGAAAGTCACTGACAGGGAAGTTCTCAGGAAACAAGATTTGGGGATTTTTTGTGAGAAAAGTCTTGCAAAAGGTATTAATATGATTTAAAGAGGGGTAGGGAGGAAAATGTAAAAGTCTGTAAGGGACTATGAAGTGGAAAGAGAACTTTGTTTAATGACCAAAAGGACATTGTTATCACCCTACTAAGATCCCATCCAGGGAATTAAGTACATTTTGGGGAAACCTGTGTTTAGAAACACATCAGGTGGTAAGACAGACAAACACCACAACCACCACTAGCTCACCCTCCCAGGGAAGGGGGAGACAAAGGAGTAAAGGGAAAAGAGACTCATGGGCTTAGACAGGAATAAGTTAATAACTAAACTACAATAATATTGAAAATAATAATAATAATAGTCATACATACAAATATACAAATGAGTGATACACAATGATACTGCTCACCACCTGATGACCAAGGCTTAGCCCATTCCTGGAGAACAATCCCAGAGCAGGGAGAGTCCCAAAACCTCAATCCTGGAATGGAGATAAGAGCCTTAGTGTCTGAGAGACTGAGAGAACTGTGAGAGGGAGCAACCCAGAAGGAGACAACCTAGAGCAAGAAGGCCCTACTTCTGGACAGAGCCTCACCTATATACTGGGCATGATGTGCATGATATGGAATAGACTATTGGCCAATTTGAGTCTCAATCCTAACCCTAAGGCTGAATCCTAGGCTAGTATTTGGGGCTGTGCTCCCTCCCGGCTTTTCCTGCCGCTGCAGACACGGGCACAGCAGAGATGCTAAAAAGTCCTTGACTGTCCTGGCAGCAACATCAGTATGTTATCAGCTTTCTCCTCAGCACAAATCCAAAACACAGCCTCTTACTAGCTTATAAGAAGAAAGTTAACTCTGTCTCAGCTGAAACCAGGACACAGAGAAGGATGGGGAAAAAAAGAATAACAGTATGGCACACTACTGAGTCATATTTAATAATTAAGTTTACCTCCCAAAGAATGTTATAAAACGTGTGAAATTGTAAGAAATATTTTCAAGATACATTTTTTAATTAAGCCTAAAAGAAATCTCCCACCAGCCAAGAATATCCATAAAAGTTACTTGTCTCTATACTGAAGCACATCTTCAATCACAAACGAACAGGGGAACTACTTTAGTTTTTAAATATAAAAAACTTCACAGAGCCCAAAGACAAAATAGTCTGTTTTGCATACCAGGATTCAACTTCAGTATTCACTCAAAAGCTAATTTTATAGTTAGAGTCATTACAACTTGTTCATCACTACCTCATTAAGATATTAAGAAATACTTAGAAAACAAGTTACCTCAGCTTGCAGTATAACAAAATACATTTTGATGTATTAAACACTTAATATTCCTATAGCAAAACCACACATAGGCAAATGAAACCTATTTAGTTTGACTGTGTTTAAAATATCAGGAATACAGCAGTCTGGTAGAATAACTTAAAATGAACAAATAAGTCTGTTCTAACTTCAGCTTCCTGACTTTTGATTTCACTGAACCTCATTTTCAACCTTTACAGGTTGCTGTAGCAACCTATAGCAGCCAGCTACAGTTTGAGTCTCCATCCATGCTAGATTTCACATTTGCGATAATGGTACTGTAAGTGAATTCCTGACCTTTATCTCAACCAAAATAGGTTCTGTTAAATATTAATACTTGTAGTACCTTGAGATATCCTTGATTCATTTCATTTGGTTAGGGGGTTGACTCTGGGTTCTAGTAGCCTGTGCTTTTTTTCTGTATGAATATATTCTCATGTTGGTTAAAATACAGGGGTTTGTGGTTTTGTTTGCTTAGTTTTATTTGTGGTGAGGTTTATACTCATTCTCCACCACTATAAAGATTCAGGTCCAAAGAGGCTTGCTGTTACCACTCTTCATGTACCTTTGGAGAATTATGCTTGCTGTGTTTCCTTCTCAATTTATATCATTTTGAGTTCTACTATGTGGTCATAAAGCACCTTCATTTAAGAACATTCTGCTTTACAAACTTTGTAATTCTCAGATAGCCAAAGAGGAAAGTGAAGCACAGAACAGTGAAGATCAGTTATTCAAGATGGTCTCTTTGAAGCTGATGGAAAGACTCCAACACCTTCTAGAGGAAAGGGCATTACTTCTGTGAGCAGTTGTGCTTTTTCTAGACTGGTGAAGGGGTAAATAGTTCAGCAATAAGGGAAGCCTCTGTCTGGTTGAAAAGACAAACTAAACTGAGCTCTGCTACTGCTCCCCAGAGAGCACCCTGCCCTCATCTGATCCTGACACCTCACTGAGTGCCTCTGCACAGGAAACACATGCTTTTAAAGCCAGGAATGAAAGTTACATTTAGGTAGTATTTGCTTTAGGTCAGATCAGACTTCAGGTTGTAACTTCTACTCTCAATGACTTAGTTCTGAAATAACTCATTTTCCTTTATAGCTTCTCTCATTGTCTTTCAGCTGGAACTCTCCCACAGCCCTCATTGAGGCTCAAATGCTTATTTCTTACAGTGCCACTGCCGCCAGCATGAGGAAAAGCAGGGCTGTGGATGATAAGGGTCTGTATTTGGAAGGATAAATGTTTGTTTCTTAAACAAATTTTTGATTTGTAGCTATAGCTATTCAAACTCCTCCCTATTGTGGATTGCTGCTGTGTGGTAACAATTCTTACTATTAAGTTTAGCAAAGCAAATAGATCCTTGACTCCTGGGTGCTTAAGGGAGCTTATGTTTCTATGGACTAGAGAAACTGGATGGGTACTGTTATTTTTTGGCCATATCTTCTAAATCATTCATAGATACAAATTCATTCTCACTTTCTCAAACTGCCTCTGCATGCTAAGAAGTCTGAATCATATTTATTTCACAGATTCCATAGTAGCCTCTCATTTTGAAAATGAATGTTCTCTCTGAAACAGCATTATCTTTAAAGTTCTCTTTATTACTGTGTCCTTTTAATATGCTTAATAGTATTGCACTCATACGTAATACACATAGCCTTTAAATCAGTTTTGTGTCATAGTAACTATGGAATAGTATGCACCTCTATAATATTTAGTATATACAGTTATTTATAGACATGTTTCTCTGACATTGCCAAGAAATTATGTTTCTACCCAGTATGTCAGTGAAAGAGGGGAGAATGGAGGAGATAATAACTTTTCAGAATGGAGTACAACATGCTGAGTTCTTTAAAAAAAAGTTTTCCACTAAGAATCAGATAATAACAACTTTTATTAACATCAAAAGAAAACATATTCAAAATAAAGCAAAATTTAATATTGAATACTTCTAGGGTTATTTGTTGAACTGTAAATGTGTTTACCAAGTATGCTTGATTTTAATTTATAGTGACTTGATATTTTATTTCATAGTAACAGTTTTCCTTTTTTTGTGTGTCAGGGCAATATTTTATTATTATTACAACATCAGCGAAGTCTAAGAAAGTGAAGAGAAATTCAGACTTTTGGAGTTAAATACTGGTTATGCAGCAATGCCTGTAGATTATGTGGAGAGATGGATATTTCTTTTTTAAATGCTTGGTTTTTCAATAAATGGTTCTCTTTGGCACAATTTTCCAATTTCTATCTTTTTTCAAATGTGTTTTATTGCACAGATTCAAAATTGCATACATTGATAGCAGTAGATTTTTATACAAACTGTAAATGCAATATGAAATGTAAAAAAAAAAAAAAATAGAAAATGTTCCTGAATAGAAAGCCGTGCATTTTGTTATGAGCAGATTTAAATGTACATAAATGTCATTTTTTGTTAATGTGTGTTTCATTGACTGATTGATGCTGGAAATAAATGTGATATTTTCAGTGTTACATTTGGGTGCTCTAATCTCCACTAAATCATTTACCCCAGGTGTCACCTCCAAGACAATGATTAATGCCATACTAATAAAGTTCACTTTGGCAGTCTAAAACTGAAATGTCATTTCTATTGGGTATGAATAATTTTCAGCTAAATAGAGCCTTGAATCAGCACCATAATGTTCTTTGTTCAAGGACTTTATTTTTTAAATATTTTAATATAGCTGAAAGTGAAAAAAGTGGATGTGAGTTATCTACATGATGAAGTGATGTTTTTGTTGACTGATTCTTCTTTTAGTCTTGGCACTGCATTCTTTGAAATAAATTAACCATTATCAATCACCAGGTATAATCAGGTTTACAAATCACTCTACAGTGCCATTAGCCAATCACAAATGAGAACACTAACTCCTGCACTCACAGTAATACATATATTCTCTTGTCTAGATGATGTGTCTTGCATGAAAATGGAAACTAGACCTCAGACTCTAATATTACTCCTTAATTGTAAAGCATTGACGGCTGTACAGAATGAACAATAGCAATCCGCACCTCAAATAACCTAAAATCTTAGAGACAATCAAGGATGTCAGGAGGACATACTGAAAAGTCTAAGGAAAAGATGCAGTGGAAACTTTTAAAACTAATGTTAGTATTCTCCTGCATACTACAACTGTATTCTTCTGTATACTACAACTGAAGTGATTTTTCAGAAAAGACTTAACTGTGAAAGTGTTTCCTAAGGAACAGATATTGTGTGTTTAGGCACAAAAAGCAAAGAAAAAAGTAGAGAAAGGCAAGGAGAGCCAGTTGTACTGGGATCATGTGAAAAGAAGACAAAAGGATATGGGGGAAAAAAATGTTAGAGGATACAAGTTCTTGTGAAGTTGTACAGAATGCTAAAGGGGAAAACAAATCTTGGGTAAGGGAAAGGGAGAGCCTTAAAGTCTGAAAGGTCTTTAAGGAAGGTTTGGTTTGATCAGCTCTAGAAGCACTTGTGATCATTATGAAAAATGTGGGATTCTCAAAATCGCCCATATGTAACTTGAAGAACAAATCACATTGATTTTTGTTTGGATTAAAGTTTTATATACCAAACTCTGGTATATAGCATGCCAGTGAACCTACATCAGAGTCCTGTTGAAAAATATGTTGGGCATGCTGGTACAGAGGCAGAACTAATTCTGCAAATTCTGCTGTCATTTTGTCCTCAACCTTTACATCATTATTTCTACGTTGTTCTGTTACTGAACTTTCTGAGTTTTGCTGTTCCTTTCCTTTATTTACATTTCCATGTGCTTCGCGACTTTTCACAGAATCACAGAATGGTCAAGGTTGGAAGAGACCTTTGGAGATCATCTCATCCAATCCCCAGCTCTAGCAGGGCCACCTAGAGCCACTTTGCCTAGGATCATGTGCAGACAGCTCTTGAATACCTCCAGGCATGGAGACTCCACAACATGTCTGGGAAACCTGTGCCTGGTCATCCTCACAGTGAAAAAGTGTTTCCTGATGTTCAGAGGCAACGTCCCAAGTTTCAGTTGGTGCACATTGCCTCTAGTTCTCTTACTGGACACAACTGAAAAGAGCCTAGCTCCATCCTCTTTTCACACTCCTTTGGGTATTTATGAACACTAAGATCCCCCCCCCCCAAGACTTCTCTTCTCCAGGCTAAACAGTCCCAGCTCTCTCAGCCTTTCCTCATAGAAGAGATACTCCAATCCCTTCATCATCCTTGTAGCTCTTTGCTGGACTCTCTCCAGTATGTCTGTGTCTGTCTTGTACCGAGGAGCCCAGAAGTGGACCCAGCACTCCAAGTGTGACCTCACCAGTGCTGAGTAGAGGGGAAGTATCACCTCCCTTTATCTGCTGGCAATACTTTGTCTAATGCATCCCAGGACATCATTCACCTTCTCTGCTGCAAGGGCACGTTGCTGGCTTGTGCTCAACTCGGTGTCCACCAGGTTCCCCAGGTCCTTTTCTGCAAAACTGCTTTCTAGCCATGCATTGGTGCAGGGTGTTTTTCCTCACCAAATTCAGGATTTCACACTTCTCCTTGTTGAACTTCATGAGGTTCCTGTTGGTTCCTGTCAAAGTCCGTCTGGATGGCAGCACAATCCTCTGGCTTATCAGTCACACTTCCCTTTCCATTGTTTTCTATCAGTCATTCTTTGCATTTTTTTTACACATTTAGTGTTGTCTAGTTGCTTCACTTTTCTAAACATGCTTTCTTGCCTTTTTTTTCTGCTTTCCTTGTCCCCTTGCCCACATGTTGTACTGTTTGCATATTTTCATGCCTGATTTCTCATGTTAGTGAGGTAGCACGTAGCAAATCACATATGTTTCAGGAACTTCTAACAGTAACAAATCCTGTTCAGTAGAGTTGGATAAGATACGGACCTGAAGGCATTAAGAAAATAGTATGCCTGTCACTGTACAGCATACCCTTTAATTTCTCTATGTTCCTGTTATTGACATTGTTTCAAGATTATAGTTTATTCCCTGTAAGATTTTCATGTTTTCTTCCTCAATCATAGTCACTTGTGGGTATAACTTAAGTACCTTTTACAAAAGGCACATAATAAAATAGCCCATTGTCAGTAGCATAAATATGGTAGAAGCTGGTGAATAACTTGCATGTGGAACATTAGTCATAAAGATTTTTTTTTTATATAGTAAAGGGTGCATATTTTAAATAGTATAGTAAGAAGGCACAGGAGATATTTGTTTTATTATTGTAATAAAGCACGTCATTTTCTCTAGATGTTTTCACAACAGAATAAATGATCTACTTTTTTTTTTCAAGATCAATGTGAATGTCTAAAAGTTTTGCTTATCTGAATCAAAACTTCCTTTCCTACCAAAAGGCGGCATTTTCCTTCAGCAAGAAAACACTCCATTTTGGAATAGAGCACCAGGACATTACCTCTGACTCTTAGACTATTATTGAAAAGACCATGGTAGTTCAGACACAATTTGAAGTGCCCTTCAAAGTGTGGTCTTTAAATGACCTTCAAAGACATGATTAAAAACATTTAATTTTTAACTTCACTTCTATAAACAATAAAAGCAAAACAATATAGAGATTTAATTTAGTTTTTCCATCCTTCTACATAATTCCAGAAAACAACTCTAATAAGGATTAAATTAATTTAAAAATCCAAAGTTTTTCCATGTCAGATTCTGTGTAAGCTCTGTGAACCTCTCCAGGAAGCCTCCTGATATTGTTCTTGATCTCAGCTGGTCCAATTGCCTTTATGTCCAAACTGCTGTTTATTTTCACTTCCCTTCAATATTACCCACTCAATGACACATTAAGTACATCTTCATCCTTTTATTATAAGAGTTGGATTAAGCTTGCTTAAGACTTTAAGAAAGTTTCCATCACTGCAGCTTATTCAAGTATGGAGATTTTTCATATGCTCTAGAGAGGTGAGGAGAGTTTTTAGTATAAGTATGTTTTATAGCTCTGCTAGAAATACTAGTAGTTATAGCTAGTACTTATACTAGTCTTATAAACTGTTCAGACTTCAAAACGTAGATTGTAAAAAGATATCATAGTGAGTTGACCTTGATCAGCACCTAAGCCCCTATCCAGTCACTCACTCGCTCCTCCCAGCAGGACTGGGGAGAGACCCGAAAGAGCAAAAGCCAGAAAATTTGTGAGTCAAGGTATGGACAGTTTAACAACTGAGACAAAGCTGTGTGTGCAAGCAGAGGAAAATAAGGAATTTTTTTTGCACTCTTTCTTGTCAGGTGGTAGATGTTTAGCTGCTTCCTGGAAAGAAGAGCCTCAGCACACGTAATAGTTACTTGGAAAGACAAATGTTATAACACCAAACGTCCCCCATTGCTTCTCCTATCCTTAAGATTTTATTACTGAGCATGATGTCATATGGTATGGAAAATTAATTTGGTCAGTTAGTGTCAGCTGCTTGGGTCTCCTGCCAGCTTCTTGCACACCCCTGGCCCACCTATTACAGGGAAGAAAGTGCAGAGTGGGAAAGAGGTTAAAAAAAAAAAAAAAAAAAAAAAAGAAAAACCTTTCTTGGCGATGTGTAAGCAGTGGTCAGCAATACCCGAAACACTGGTGTGTTTTCAGTGCTGTTTTAGTCACAAATCCGAACACAACATTGTGTGGATTGCTGTGAAGAGTATAAACTCCATCCCAGGCAGACTCTGTACATACACTCAGACCTCTTGAGACCAAAATACAAGAGTGACAGTCTCATTTCTGCTACACAAAGAAGCCAAACATTTTCTCTAGAAAACTGCATCAAAGTGTATCTTTTTGGAAGAAACTCTGTTTTGCCAACGACCAGGGATTCCACCACCTCTTTAAAAGAGTTGTTTTGAAATTGAATCACCTCTCTAATTCAGATACTAAATCTCATTTTGACAATAAATTTTTCAAACTTAAACTTTAAACTATAAAGCAGCCAAGATAAAAAAGCAAGATATATCAAAATCTTTTCCTGTGTAAGTGCATGCTCAAGGGACCGAGATGAACTCTTTAACCTAACGGGAGAATTAGGACAAGAAAAAAAGTGAATCTAATCAACCTTGTATACTTTAAAGACAGAAACCAGAACAAGCTTTCTAGCCAGTAAAAGATTTGTAAATTCCCAGAACAACTCTCTGAAGGGAAGATTGAAATAAAACAGAACTAGTTTTAAAATGGGGCTGATTCATTTTTTTTAAAACGGATTCTTTCTGTATTTTTAATTTCTTCTCTATAGATTTGATTTTCTATTACAGGGTAGGAGTAAGAGTTCATGATCCAGTATTGCCTCCAGGACTCAGGAATACAATCCTCTGAAGATAAGGGTTATTTCCCAAACTCTTGGTTATTTATGTTGTCCTCCTCTGGGAAAATTTCTCTATTTCCACACTCTTAGAATCAGGTCATAAGACTTGTACACAGTATTTATTCATAGAATGCTGAATATTTAAACAAGATTACTTCTTAAACTATTTTCAGTAGTTATAATAAGTACACAAGTAGGTCGATTAGGATCAAGACCCAAATGCTGACAGCAAAAAAAAAAAAAAGAATAATTTTTCAATGCTATCATGTTCCAGAAAGTTGTAAAGTGAAGAAGGGGGTCACATCATCATCTAAATGATGATTGAAGATAGAGTACATGACAAACTATGCTTTCAAGTAGTAAGAAGATTCCTATATTCCTATCCAAATTATAGAATCTCTGCAAAATAGTCCCTTCCACAACAATTTTTTTCAGCATACATCAGTGATACTCGGTTTTCAAATGATTTCATGTGACCTGATGTGCTCTAGCCAGCAGAACTTTTCATTTGCCAAGTGTTAATAAAATTTATTCCTCTCCCTCTTCACATCATATTGTTTTATATTATTATAATTGTAAGAAGTGTTGAGTTCACCCCAGTAAACACCTAAGCCCCTACCCAGTCACTTCCTCACTTCCCCCAGCAGTTGTCATTAATCTCTACTGTACACTTTGTCATTATTTAAAATAAGCCAAATGCCATTTCTAGTTTTAAGACAGTTATATTTCACATCTGTTCTTCTTCTCCTTTTATATTTTCACCATTTTTTTACACTGCAGGTATATATTAAACCTCAAGACCTCAGCAAAGCAATGCAACAGTTGTCTGTGTCTGATGTAAAGTGTTTTGAGATTCCCTTTCATGACAACTACATGTAAACAGGTAAGTTATTGTTAAACTTTAGAAGGCAAGTTATGAACCAGGCTTGTAAATCAAGATCATCTGGAATTCAGATAACATCCACTGTGTCAGCTTTCTACTGTGCCTCATTATATGCTCCTAATTACTTTTGTAGCATCATAGGTAAGCATGATACTTCACAAATAAATAAAATATCAAGAGAGAAAATAATATTTGTCAAAAATACTACATGTAGTATTAAACCTTAACTGAAATTGTGGGAGATGCTAACAACCATTTTGTTCTTGAGAGATAGAATAAACTATCAATCCACTTGACCAAATTTTAAGTAAATAAAACCCCACTGTATAGATGCTATCAATGAGGTACAGGAAAAATAGAGAAAATGAATTTATTTCAAGACCATCAAGGTGTTCTGATCAGTTAAAATAAAACTTTTGGTACAACTTTAATTTGGAAATTTTGTGAGTGTATATATATTTCTGCAAACTTAAAACCTGTATTTTTATTGTAAAGTTATAAAAATGTGATTTTCCAATGGATATTTTTCAGATTTATTTCCCTTCATCTTAATTTTAAAGCAGGATTCTCTCTCTCTCTCTCTCTCTATATATATATTTTGCAGTGCTTTTCCATTTAATTGAAACTTTGTGTCAAGGAAAAAAGGCTTTAGAAATGTTTGCACAATCGTCTCTAAAAGTTTAAATTTTGTTTTGAAAAGCAGTAGTGATCAGAACAGAGGAATAAAAATTGCTTTAAGAAAGATAAAGAAATTATTAGTTATATCATCCATCACGGAGTAAAATCCTAATAATGACCCACGATTTGTGTTGTTGAAATAACATAGGTTTTCTCTGAATTTAATTGAAAGCATATAAATCTGCTTGAATGAACCACACATAGTCTGTCCATTCTGATCAAATTATTATTTAACTGAGTGTTAACTATTCTTTCAGAAATCAAACATTTAAATAAATTTAAAACCTATGTTTAAAACCAGAAAGAAACCAGAAGCAACATCAATTTAGAAAAATGAGAAATATGTAAAATCTTACCAATATCTGAGAGCAGTAAGTGGTTTTGTTTCATGATAGTTTACAACCATTCATCATTGTGAAAGTCTATTGGATAGAAAACTTGAATTGTTTTCTGGACTAGGTTTGTCTTTTTTTTTCCCATATACTAATCTGTCACTTTGCAAGTGCAGAAGAGCCTGCAGCAGTGAGATGTGCGTTTGCCTGCAAAAATTCTCTACCGTGTTTGGTGAATTCAGAATCAAGCCCTTCCAACTTTATTTCCTTCTTTCTCATATTCGGAAATTATTTATTTGAGAGCCCAGATACTTCTCTCATTAATTATATAATAGTATGTTAAATGGCATATTTTCTTTATTTAGCTATCTTTTATTAAATGGAGTGCTACGTATGGTATCTGATGGCATCTGGGAGATTTATGAATATTTGCATTCTAAATATGTGACTTGTAGAATATTTCACTGTAATTAAATATACTGGTTGAGCACTGAAAGGAGGTAGTATATTTTCATTGATTCTGCTATGTTTATAATTGTGGTTGATTTCGACCATAATTATTTGAAGCAGTGAACTAAGAAGATAGGTACCTGCATGAGGAATAGTGGGAAAAAGTAGAGTTATGTCACAGACAGACACAATTCACAATTTATTGCACAAGCAAGTAGAGAGTAACTCCCTTTAAACACATGCCTAGCCCTGCTCATATCAATTCACTGTCTGCAAAAAGCTGAACATTCCTAACTGTCTACGGTAGACAGAGAAAAAGCATTTTTCAAAGTGAGAGGCTATTAGAGAGAGAGAACTACTGGCTTTCCATTTTAACATAACTCAAATATCTGAGAGGACAATGTGTTGCCAATCTACAATTCACAGAATAATTTTACCATTTTGTATTTATGTGATTGGACTTTATCAGCTTCTGTAAACACAGTGCTATTCTACCACATCACGGCAATGCTTTTCAGATCAGGTTTTCTGGACCAGTTTTGCCAAAAACTCTCTTCTAATGAATTAATATATTGAACTTCTTATTAAAAAAAAACAAACAAACAACAAGAACAGCAACATAATCCCCAAAACCAAACAGGAAACTCCAGAAAACATAAATTTCCTACATCTCTAAAAGGAAGTGGTAATTAGAAGGATAAATCTGCCTATATAGATCATATCTCCCCAATCTGGGTATAAAGGGGAAGGCTGTGTCAACAGCCTTGTGAGGGACAAGGGAAGCAAAAATCAGTGTTCTTTCCTCATCCACTGACCAAGTGTTCTCATGAAAGAATAATATGCCTTTCATAAATTCATACTTACTGTTCACAGACATCTCCTTGTCCTTCTCATTAAAATTGCTTCCATAACCTTCCCAGAGTCTGAGGCAAGTGAGGCTGACCAGCCCAGATCCTCCTTCTTGCCCTCCTTGAAGATAGGTGTGACTTTTACATCTTTCAAATAATCAGGAAGGATCTTTCAAATATCTGATATGATCCAAAACAAGAGACTTGTGTTAGGTCTCATATAGAATCATAGAATCATAGAATGGTTTGAGTTGCAATAGACATTAAAGATCATCGAGTTCCAACCCCATGGGCAGGGACAGCTTCCACTAGACCAGGTTGGTCAAAGCCTCATCCAGCCTGGCCTTGAACACCTCCAGGGGTGGGGCATCCACAACTCGCTCCTCCAGGGATGGGGCATCCACAGCTCCCTGGGCAACTCGTTCCAGTGTCTCACCACCCTCACAGGAAAAAAACTTCCTCCTAATATCTAATCTGAATCTACTCTCTTTCAACTTCAAATTCTTACCCTTCACATTATCACTACACCCCCTGATAAAGAGTGCCTCACCACTCTGAGGTACTGGCAGGCTGTTATAAGGTCTCCCTGGAGCCTTCTCTTCTTTAGGCTGAACAAGCCCAACTCTCTCAGCCTGTCCTAATACAGGAGGTACTACAGCCCCCTGATCATTTTTGTGGCCCTCCTCTGGCCTCGTTCCAACAAGTCCATGTCTTTCCTGTGCTGAGGACCCCAGAGCTGGACATGGTGCTCCAGATGGGGTCTCATGAGAGTGGACTAGAGTGGTAGAACCACTTCCCTCAAGATGCTGGTCACGCTTTTTTTGATGCAGCCCAGGACACGATTGGCTTTCTGGGCTGCAAGCGCACATTGCTGGGTCGTGTTTATCTTCTCATCAACCAACACGCCCAAGTCTTTCTCTTCAGGGCTGCTCTCGATCCATACACTAGTAAAGTCAAATTATTGAATACTGTAAACAAAAATTATGTCTGAAATTTCAAGCATTCATTCAAACTTTCATTAATAAGTCATAATATCCATGTTTTCATAAAATGAAGTGTCAGGATAATAGGATGTGTTTCCATTTATTGTGTCTTCAGATAACAATACAGAAAAAAGTCTATGTATAACTGATGTAATTATATTGGTTTTGTAGTTTTGGTGATTTAAATATAGTATATACAATACTTTGAAACAACTTCTCCAAAATTACACATATATAACCCATAATTTATTTTTTTTTTCACCAAGTTAATAATATAAGACAGGAAGAAAAAAATAATTACTGTTATACCAGTCAGATACATACAATTTGAATTCCACCTGTATTGTTTGTACTGATTTTCAGTTCCTCAAACAGCATTCTTTGCCTTAAAAAGAATGCTAACAATTTTCAGAATTTTCTTGTGTATTTCAGTCCCCATTTACAGTCTCCAATTACTTCCACAAAATAGTTACCTTTGTTTTGTGATGAAAACTGGACATTTTAAGACCCAGTCTGGCCACTGTATTTCTTCCACTCTATGCTGAAACCCCCACCTTTTATTGTTGTTTAAGAAATACAGAAAGTCTATTCCACTTTCCCAATTCGATTTCTGAGTATGTTAGTGTTATCGGAGGATCTTCCCATTTTTCTTACATTGTCTATGGTAAAGTTCCATCATTCTGGCATGTACAAAAGCTAATTAGTTCTCTAAAACAAGGAGACTTCACAAGTTCTCCAGAATCTTCTATGAGTATGAACAAGAGCAGTATTATTTGTTTTGTTAATGGCTGTTCTAGTATGTTACTGAATTTTCTAGCAGTCAAAGAAAACACCAGGCAATAATATGATTCTATAAAATAAAAGTAACTTCCAAACTGCAGCAACTGAAATAAAAGTGGTTTCACATCATGAGAGGGAAATTGTGCTTTCCCATCACCCACAGGTCATTTTGACAATATGTAGGATGTTATTTTCTTACCTGTTGTTTTAATAATTATGGTATGAAAACTTCAAACATCTTTCCTTCTTCCTGGAAAAATGAAGAGTTGTAATTTTTAATCTATGACAGTAGCCAATGGTTTTGAAGGACAGAACCTCTCAATTTTTTATTAGAATTGTCTATCACAATTTGTACAGAAGTAGATCCTAATGGAAAAACAAACTAAAGAGGAAATCAAAATTTATTGCAGTTATTTTAAAAATAGAATCAAAATCCAGCATGGGATTGTATGTGTACAATATGTTGACTTCTTTTAGAATAAACCCAAAATAATAATAAACACACATCACATAAAATAATTAGCAATAAAACTTCATGACTGAATTGTTGTTCTGTTTCGGTGAAGGAAAATATGAGCTACGCAGTTTGGCTTGATGTGTAAAAGTACATATTGAAGATTTCAATATGCTTTTTATATCATACCATCAGAAATAATACTGGAAAGAAATAATATGGTTTCATCTTTGTCAACAGGTAAACAATTTCATCCTGATGAAGGTGATGAACAGCAATTGCTTAAGCAAACCCAAAAATAATATTAAATAATACGCATATCTAGCATCAATTTAATCTCTCAGAAGAAAGATACTTCCCGAAAATACTCCGTATTATTTTGCGGGCTGGTAATATACTTAATTTTTTTGAAGGCTGCTGGTTGTTTTCATCTACATAAAATGTGCAAGTGTAATCTATCTGCTAAAAACCAGGGTTACAAAAAAAAAGTAGAAAAAGAAACTACCATTTCTCTGAATTTTTTTTATTTTATCAAATCTGGTAGTACTGTTTTGCACATTTAATCAGTATTTCTTTCCCTCAGTTCATATAATTTAACTATTTCTATGTGTGGAGAGATTTGGGCACTATTTATTACTACTCCCAATTACTGTAATGAATGTTTTGAAGTGTTGCTTTTAATTAGGAAGCCCCTGATATAAGTCCATTTTTAGCTGCAAGTAAACACACTGAAGTTCATAAAATATTCTAATGATCCATGCAGATTTCTCTCACTGTCTGAGTCTATAAAGACAACCAAGAAAGCTCAGGCAAATTAAACAAAAATACACATTTTAAATAGATTAATTAGATTACATTAGACTTCTACTGTGACTCTTCTCTTCCCAAGGAAAGTATCCTTTATTCAACTTAACTCACTTCATTTCCGGGTGAATTAGAACCCATTTAATTTACTTCAGTTCTGATTTTGAATGTCTACACAGGGAGCCAATAGTGTTTAACTAGTCCTCCATAGATCAAACTTGTTAATTGATTTAATTTCCCTAAGAAACTCTGTGTAGATAAGCATAAGCCCTAAAGGGAAATGTCTTGACAACTGCAGGTTGTTTTCAAGATGAAAAAAAAGAAAGATTAAAGGGTTAATAGCTTTGTGAAGCTTCAGGTTCTTTTCTCCTGTTTTGAGGAGTGCTTTCCTCCTTCTGTGCTTTTATGTAGGACTAATGAAGAACAGACCAATATTTTATTCAAAAATAACTTATATAGGTTGATTTATTTCTCAACTGTGCCTCAGTCTTTCACTTCATATATTCTATATATTTGCATAAGATGGCAAAGCCCTCTTTTCTGGTCTCCTTTTTGAATATTTTGAGATTATATAAGCTACAGGTGAAAAGTGTCTCACCAATCCTGAACATTAACAATTGTCTGTAACTATTTTTTTCATTTTAATTAAATAATTATCACCCTTATTTAATAGCATTTAACAAATTCTATGACTACTGATGTATTCCATGCTTATGTTTAAAAAAAAAAAAAGGGGGGGGGAAGGATTCACAGCCAGTATGTGAATAAAGTAGTGTTCAGATAATTTGAATTCCACTAAACCACTCACTGAACATATATGATAACATTTCTCAAATCTGTTTCATAGAAACTATTTGGCTCCCCAGAAATGGGACATTTAGACCTGTGGGTAAATGCAGACCAAAGAAATTACTGCATTCAAATAAAAATAGGAAATGTGACTTTATCTGATATGTATATCTAATGCTTTATATGTCTGCTGCAGAAGATCATGCCTTTTTTTGTAACCATTGAATGAGAGTATGGCTTCATCTCTTCTTCCATACTCCAGTCCTATGCTTAAAAGGAGTGATTACGTGTTAGACTTTGAGATGAGGGAAGTTTATGAACTGTGTTCTCCTAGCTTTGTTTTCAAGACATTATTTAATTACTTATTCTTTTACTTTTTTGTAGTGATAGACTATGAATCAAATTGTCTCTGTCACTTGCAAAAAAAATTTAAAAAGGGACAATATGGCAATTTCTGTGCTCCCACAACTAAGATTTTTTCACACATTGAAATAACATGAAATCCAACTTAGCACATGGAATATGTGATAACATTCTGCAAACTTGCTCTGAGTAATGGCAGGCTGCTGCATTTTCAAGTGAGAGTTAATCATTAAGTCTACGCTGACTATCACTAGAATATGTTAATGTTAATAAACAACATTGTGTTGCAAAAGTAATTTTCTTTACATTTCATATTGTATTTGTTATTGTCAGTGACAATAGATGCATAAAAAAAAATTATTGGTAACCTACAGTTGCCCAGCAATTTCCTTCTGCTCTTTAATTCATCATGACTTCCTGTGAATTGAACTAGATGTCTTTTACAGCTCATTAATTGTATCAACATTCCACTTCATTAGCTGGGATAATAAATTGATTTCATAAAGTTCGCCAAATTTCAACAGTGCACTTTCAAATTTACAGTTTCTGACCAAGTTTGTAGCATTTCAGTCATTGATTCAGTTATATGCAGATAATTTTGTTGAATATCTATCAAGATTTTGACAAAGTAATGGCAATTAAATAATTCTGGACACATTTCTGTAATTAATCACTTTTCACTGATTGTAGACCACCTGCTCCCTTGGTTGTCAGATTTATCCTCCACTTTTTAGCTTGCTGATCATAGGTGTTACTAGCAGTCCCCTTAAAACATATGGTAAACCTGACAGGAACATTTTTTCAGCAATTAATCTTATTTTTGTTTCTGTGCTTAGTTATTAACACATAGACCTCTGTTTCTTCTCTCAAAGCTTGATAATGGTCCCCCAGGGTTCCGTATTGGGACCAGT
>NW_010120311.1:0-16811 GCF_000699245.1 Pterocles gutturalis
TGAGCCGGCGGACGGGCCTCGGGGTCGTCACATCCATGGATGTCTCTTCTGATCCCTATCTGCCCTACGATGGCGGGGGTGGAGACGGCATTCCGCTCAGGGAGTTGCATAAACGAGGTATGCCGAATATACGTCTGAGTTACTTGTTTGTATATCTGAATGCGTGAGACTGCTGTTCGGTTTTGAAGCAGAGGTGTGAAGCCTTGTTAATTCTTGCATTGCTTTGTTTTGCCAGCCTGCTGCCTTTTATAGGAGGAGAGTTCGGTTCCGGCTGGTTTCTGTGCTGTCAGTGATTGGTTTCTCTGTGGGCAGATTAGTCCTGCTTCACATCTCATCGCCTGGTGACTCCATCTTCGATATGTGGCAGTCCTTCCTTTCTCTCCCGTTGTGGGTTTTTTTTTTTTTTTAAATCAATAAAACCATCTCGTGCACAAAAACACCAAAATTGTGTTTGTGACTGACCATGATCAAATTGGCAAGAGTGTAGTCAGTAGGCTGTTTTCATGCCTTTCACTAACTTGAATAGGAACAGTGTTTGTCTAGCGTTGAAGTTTCCGTAGGTGCTTTTAGACTTGACTCTTTGTTGACCTCTGATACCTGAAGGGAAAGCTATACAATTGTAGTATGTTAGTTAAGCTAATACTGATGAGCTGTTAAGAAACTGGAGCTTGTGGTAGGTTCTTAACAATGTTGCTTAAAGGAGGGAGGCTTAAAGTGTTTCCAATGTTCAGGAAAAAAAAACCTTTTGAGCTTGCCTTTTGTTTCTTTCTGCAAATGTAAAGCAGAATATATTCTATAAAGATTTTGTTTTGTACTGAGAGAAGATACAGTAAGTTAAAGTTATACCTTCAAATTCTGAGGATGCAAGTCTCTTTTTTGTTGTTGGATTTGATGGTTGCACTTTGGTGTTTAAAAATAGTAAATGTGGTAAATTCTCACTTTAGTTTTGTTTAAATTGGCTGATCTAAAATTAGAAAGTTATCAACAGTTATGGCTGCTGGTGATGGCATTAGAGAGGAGGTAGGCTGAGAATGAAGATATAATTTACGTGATGACTTTTGTTCTCTGTGTTAATTCATTGTTTCACCTTTCCTTGTAAACTCTTATTTCCATAAGTAAATAAATGAGGTCTCACTTTTTTATGTTCATCTTGCATTTTTATCTGCATTTTAGTAGTTTACATAAAAGGTTATTTGTTGTCTTTTTATGATTCTTAGAATGCTTTTCAGTATTCATTATCAACAAGTTCTAATATGGTTTAGAGTATTTTAAGACAAGCAAATTTTTCTCTCCCCAGATCATTATTATATAGGAGGTGCTGGATAGTTCTCCAAGTCAGATTTTAAAATAACTTCTGAAAAACTGAGGACGATATTTCTTAGAACATTTGCAAGGTGTGAATTTGAGATTGTACCAATGTATATAAATACCTGAAGGGAAGGTCCAAAGAAGATAAAGCCAGGCTCTTTTCAGTGGTGCCAAGTGACAGGACCAGAGACAATGGGCACAAACTGAAACAGGGGAGGTTCCCTCTGAACATCAGGAAACAGTTTTTTGCTGTGAGGGTGACTGAGCACTGGAACAGGTTGTTCAGAGAGGTTGTGAAATCTCCTTCCTTGGAGATACTCAAAAGCTGTCTGGACACGGTCCTGGACAACCGGCTCTACGTGACCCTGCTTGAGCAGGGGGATTGGAACAGATGACCTCCAGAGATCTCTTCCAATCTCGACTATGCTGTGAGTGTAGATTTGTAGGAACTTTTAATGGTGAAAACTGCAAGCCAGCCCTATTATTAACTTTCAAACTCTGCAAGTTGTAGTTAGACATTGAAATGTGATCAGGTTGTATATTCCTGGAAATGACCAGATTTTAGTTGATTTTACAGTAGAAAAAGTAGAGTGCAAAGTGGTGTCTGGCACACTGGAGTATTGCTATTAAATGTATAGTTTACAAATACTGTAATTAAAACAGTCAAGGGTTTGACTAGGTGTTCCCATTGCGGTGACACCACTAGGAGCTAGCAAGAGAAGTCCCAGTTGTGACTTGTCACTTTTTGCAGTTTCACTGATTTCTGTTAGGGCTTGTACTTCCTATACTCTAATACTGCATTTCAAAAACAGTGTTATTGGTGCTTCTTTGGTTTGCTGTGGTGAGTTTAGATTGGAAAAAAACCCCAAACAAAAACACAACCACAACATTGTGACCATAGTCTCTTATAAATCTTAATTTGCCAAGTGCATGTGACCCATAAGAAAATTGAGTCTCCAGGCCAGTTTGTTTCAGAATTCATAAAAAATTGTGGGTATTTCCTGCAAATGCTGATTTACAATACCACAGTAATCTTTTATTGTCATCTAGCTATCAAAATAAGGCTTAAAATGCTAACAGACAAACAAAGACATTTAAAGTAAATTCTTCACATTTCTTTATTATCTGTGAGTCTAGAAAAGAATACTACCAAGATTTTTTTTTTCCTCTAATGTAGATTTCAGAGCATTGTAATAGCAAGCTAAGAGCAAATAGGCAAAGATATTTTGAGAAAACAAGCTTAATTGTTAAAGCCTGTTAAATTTTTTCCCTTATTCACATACTGGCAGCTCTTCTGCAGAGTAATGTTCACATCATGCAAAACTGCTTTGTAACATCAAAGCATTTGTTGCACTAATTGACTGCAGTGGCTCACCCAAAGTGGCTGTACCTCAGCAATAATGAAATGACTGTTTAAATCATTAGGGTCTTTGAGTTTTAGTTAATGGCCTTTCCTAAAGTTCAGTGATATGAAATATGAAATATTATAATACATTATTATTTTAAAAAATTATTGCATTGACAAGAGCGTTTCTTTTTTTCAGTGGAAAGATTTTAAAACAGGTATTTATTAATTGTGTTTATCTTTTAATGCTGTTTAGTCTTCATTGTATCTTTGAAAAAAACCCGATATTATTGAATAGTTCTTATCAGGAATTCCTTTAACTTGCTGTGTCCTGAGACTTCTCTTTATTTGGTATTAAATGCGTCATTCCAGGCCTCTTTGTCCTTCCTGATACACTGAAATAAAGCCTCAGGAACACAGTTTACTTCTACTCTCTTCTCTTCTCTGGTAATTAAAAGAGTCAAAAGTACTACTTCTCACCTTAGAAAGGGTTTTAAAGTCCTGTTTTAGGATTGCATATATCATAAGTAACTGACGTACACTTTTTCGTAAGAATTTTTTATCTAATTAACAATATGCTGGAATATATGTTGCGTAAATAAATTATTTCTGTTGCTCAGTTCTTTGTGCTTGGATTTATTTTTGCATCATTTTTGCTAGCTGGACCCTTTTGAAAGCTCCAGACTGTGGGTATCTTGCTTGTCTTTCAGCCATTCACAGACATGCTCAGACTCTTTGATTCCCGTTCGCCCCCCCCCCCTTTTATTTTATATAAACATTCATTTTACCATTCTTTAAAAATTTGAAGTCTGATCAATAAGAGTACATGCATAGTGGCCAGCCTAGCAGTAACAAAACTTGAGCTTCAGCAAGCTTGAGGGTTGTTAACTCACTTTTTTTTTTTTTTTTTTAATCATATACATAAGTACATCTTAGATTTTAGATTTTGGAAGTCCTTAAGCAAAATTAATGGAATGCTGTACCACTAATAATTTGTGATTGATTGAGTCAGTAGCCAGGAGATGTGAAAATTTGGTGTATAAAGAGCACACCAAATTTACTCATTACTTAGTTTTAGTAAACCTAATTTTTTTTGAGAGATAAAGTAACTCTCAGTTTCATGTATTGTGTGTACCAGTCACTACTGCGTGTAGGTGCAACTCCTGTTGCTTAGACTATACCTTTAATGGTAACAGTGGGGAAAGCTCTCCCCCGCCCACCTTCCCCTGTTACCATAAGCTATGGGGCAGAGGATATTTAATAATACCCTAGGGAGAGTCTGAGTCAGGTGCATACTGAGTTCAGATCCTCTGAGTGGTAAAAGTTATACTTCTGTATTTTAGACTGCATTTTTGCTTATGGGCCTCATGTTTAAGAATTGGTAGATAATTCAAAAGTCATTAGAGACTGAAATTCTCAGTGTGACTGTTGAAGTAAATGGATGTGAAATTTGGGTACACATGCTCAGAGCTAGAGTTTGACTCTGGAATTTTATTGGTAACAGAGGAAGAGTAATAAAATTAATTTTAGACTAATTACAGGCTCATGACAGAAAACGTGATCGAGATGATTATAGTTGTTGAACGCTGAGTGCTTTCAGAAGATGTGTTACTTGGAGAAACTCAACATGGTTAAGACACTGAATTTCTGCTGCACCTTGTTCCTAGTATAAAAAGGGGATAAGGATTTTCAATTGTGAGTTTAGTATATTTGACTTTGGTGATTAATAGAAAGTACCATGAGATGTAACTACAGTTCTTCGTAGATAGTTACGGGTTATCTGTCTGCATGTGCTATACGACTGGTAAGGTTCTCTATCAGGTATGTATTTCTCAGTTTTGGAAATAATTTTGAGATGTACTATTATCTGACATATTAGAAACCTAATGAACAAACCAAGATTATGCCCTCCTTCGGCCTGATTGGGATAATCATATTAGTAGAATTATTATTTCTGTTGCATCCTGTCTTTGCCCTCCAAAACAATATATAAGTAGCTCTTATGTACATGTAGCAGCAGTGCTTAGAAATCTGATTATCTACATTTCTGTTGTTCTGACTCTTATTGCCTTGGCCATTGTTAGGTGATAGATTACTTTCCTTTTGTAATGTTTGCTTTATCTAACTTTATATATCTTTATACCTTTTATTTTTCTCATCTCCTTCCTGCACTGTTTATCTTAATGTAAGTTGTCAATTTGGTAGTGTGGGGATCCCCATAATTCTTCACTTGCGTATCTGAAGTCCATATTCATTATAGACACAACTAAATAAATATAGTCTGTTCTCCCTGTAAGACTACAAGAAAAGAAATTTGTGATAATAAAGCCATTTTTTTTCTGCTGCATCATAGAAACAGAAGTGTTTCTTCAACCTAAAGTAAAAAGCTAAAGTTTTGTTTTTTGTTTTTTGGGTTTTTTTTTAATTATGCTCTACACATTGAACAATATTTGACCTCATTTTGCTTCTTAGGTTCCTGTGTGTTTGCAGTGGATGTCTTGGTTTAACTCTGAGGTGCTACTATTCAACTTTCATTGAACTCCTACTTTTTTAAAGGTTATTTTTAAACGCAGGTATTTGCGGCGGGGGAGGGAGCAGAAGCAGAAAGGAGGGGATTATCACCCCGTGCTTTAGTAATGCATTTTATTTCTTTTCCCTGTTCAGATCTTGTTCTGAGTCTTCCTGTTTCCCACCTATCAGATTTTTTCCAGCTGATGTTTTTTCAGTTAGCGCATATATAGTTTTGTCATTTTTGTATGCATTTTGACTGTAACGTAGAGGCCAATTTGTTCTTGTAAGCCTTTAATGCAGTTTAGAAGAGCCAACTGAAGAGACAGGATGCAAATTCATAGTTAGACACAAAGGCAAACATATTACCTGATCATAAACACTTTAAAATCATTGATCATCAGCAATAGCAAAGGTAGCACTCTAGCATGGCATGCTGTGCTGCTGATTCTGAAATTTAAAAATTACTTCTAGCCAGGAAAGGACAATAGTGCATAACGACTCTTCTTGAGTGGTTACAGACAAGTTCAAATAAACTGATTGTTGTTTCTTGTCTCTTTTTTTTTTTAATTGAAAGCCTCCTATATTGAGGTCTGAATATGAAGACAGAAAGAAGCTCAGTCACCTAACACTTATCTTGTGTATGCAGATCTTCTTTGTTAAATATGTAAATGATCCTTATGGTGTGCATTGCACTCAGGGTGCTTCCCCGTCTCAGTTCCCCTTGCCACCTAATACCCAAGGGCACGCAGGTGAAGCAAAGCCTTGGATTAGTATCTGGCCTCCGGAAAGCTACAGCCCCTGCTGATTTTAGCACTCAGCAGGTTCTGATGGTCATGTCAGGGAGAGCTTACTCCAGCCTTTGATTAGCTGATTAACTTCATTTTCATTCAGGTGCATTTTTTTCTTTTTTCCCCTCCTGTCATACTGCTTGTAGTAGCACAAATGAAAGAAGTTGCACTGTTGTCAGCCAGAAGGATGGCAGCTGAGGGGAATACTGTGTGGTTGTGCACTGTCTAGAAAAAGGGATGTGTGAGCAGCAGCAAGCTAGTGTATTCTTGCTCTAAGAGTTAGCAATTACATAGCTTGTAGAGAAATTTATTTGAGAAATTGGGTGCTATTATTGCTCTGCCATTGACTACAATATTGATACTGTTTATCTGTTGTGCTGACAACTCTGAAATGTTTTCAAACGTAGCCATCTTTGGGAGTTTTGAGCTCTGTGAAATTGATATTACTGTATAGTGTCTGGACATTAATATTTATATAGAAGTTTTTAATTGTTTCCAGCAGAAAGACATAATTAAAATCTAACAAGATCCCAAAGGTGCATTTATATATTTCAGTATAACCAATCTGACAGTTTGTTGCTGTAGAAGGGGGTGAACTTGCTTGTCATTCCCCATCTCGTCTCTCAGTTCTTGCTCTTGCAGTGGTTCTATTTGTCTAACAGCACAGAAGCTTGATTCCAGTTCTGTGTAATGGCACAATTATTTTTTTTTTGTAGTTTTGTCTGCTTAGTTGGATTAGCATGTTTGATTGATTGGTTTACTGCACAGTTGGATCCAAGGGTGACAGAGCTGATCCAAGGGTGACAGAGCTGATCCAAGGGTGGGAGTGGGAGTGTGTGACCAGGAATGGGAGAGAGAAATAGGGGGAGCAAGATCTCCTGTTTAGGTCACAGCAGTCTGTTAGATCAGCTCAGCCTTGTTGTGTAATTATGTACTGAGAGATGTGTCTCATTTCATAAAATGGAGTAAGCTGATATATGCTAGGTTTTAGACAGGGATGTATTTTGTGGTGGGCATTCAGAAGATGTATATCATATACTATAAAGCATATAAAGAGGTCTTTATCATAAAATTGGGGTCCCTTGTTAAATCTGCTAGCCACCCTCTTGGCCCTGTTCATGTCTCAGTTCTGTACCTTATTCTCTATGGAGGCAGTAGCTGTGTGGATTTGTTCTCTAGGTGATATTGGGTAGTTGTTCAGATAATCGCATGATGGAGAACCACATGAAAATCTATCGTGCACCATTTGATTACCCAGGATGCAGCATTTGTCTTAAATCTTGATGTGTCTCTTCTCATTATTTTTATGAGAAAAGAAGGAACACTGAATGTAAGGGAAGGATTGTTGAACAGTTATGCAGGAATTGGGAGCGAGTACATTGCAAAACCCCTTTATTGTGTGAAACTGTGTTTAAATAACTGTGAAGCACCTGCTCCATAATTTCTTTAACTCAAAGTGTTTTAAGTGTACTTTCAGTGGGATTTTTAAGTCACACTGTGTTGAAACTGGAACCCACTACCTCCCCAGAAGAGAGAACATCAGGAAATGAGAACCCAAGTCCATTGTCTATTTGTTTCTTCATATTACAGACAGGGTAGCAGGACCCTGAAGGTCTTCATGATCTACTGTGTTCCTTCGCTGGGGACTTGTTGAGAGAGATCTGTGAAGTGAAAAATGCAGCAGCATATGAATGTCAGCAATTCGCGTTTTGATATGTTAGTGGTTTGAAATGTTTTATCTTTTTTGGACTGTACTGTAGCGAATAGTCAGTTATGGTCTGCTTGTGTTTTAAAGGTATTAGTCCTTGCTGATGGGATCTTTTTCTTTTTAAACAAATTAGCTAAAAATTTACCAGGTATTTTTCTTTAAAAAACCTCAGCTTTCATCAGCTATGAGTTGCCCAGATTTCTTTCAAATCTGAAAGAAATCTACTGAGTTGCAAAAGGACAAGGGAATATGGAATCGCTATTAGAGGAGGTGAGGCAGCCTTTGAAAATGCTCTGTGCAGCACCTGAAAAATGCTGTGTGTAATCTACATAGATCAGCTTTCTGTCATGTTTATCACAGTTCCAACATCAGTCAAGACTGAAGACAATATGAAAGACGAGATATTCCTTGCCTCAGGGGTAACATAAGGCAAGGAGGAATCTGTAATGTGTAAAACAACTTGTGTGAATATAGCAAAATACTAGTTCTGTAATTTCCTTGTTCCTGCTTTAAGTCAGGAGGGACTAGCTAAGCAAAGCAGGAGCTTGGATCAGTGTTGGGACCTAACAGACATTCAGTATAATTTCATCTTCAGAGGGAAATGAAGGAGAGCAATATGGTAAGGACTGCTTTCTCTATCAGGCCTAGTGTCCTCTCAAGCAATTTTTGGATTGTATTTATTTCATTCTTATTAAAAAAGCAAACCCCCCACTTCTTCAGTGATTAGAGCTGTTTTATGGTGTTGGAATCTACTTGTCTTACTTTAGTTTTGTCCATGTTGCTTTTTTTTGTTTGTTCTTGCTGTACCTCATTCTGGTCAGGTGTCCTAAGGTACAGTGTTTCACTTAATGCTTATTAGAGTTTTTTTCTTTCAACATGATGTGATAGTCTTTATTATTTTTTGTAGGGGTTGGTTTTTTGGTTGGTTTTTTTTTTTTTTTTTTTTTTTAACAACATCAGTTGAAGCAGTTCTTCAGCACTACCAACGCTGATTGCTGAGAAAAGATTGTGCTGAAGGCTGGGAATTACAGGCATGGAAGAATAGCAAAAGTCAGCTGCTTTCCTAGAAGGTAGTTCAGGCAAGACCTACAGCAACTGGATCACCTAAAAAGACAATCTCCTTTCTCTGAAGAAGCATGTTGCTTTTATTGTCTAGGAGCTTACTTTCTGCAAACTTGCAGTCTGTGATTGCAGCAGCTCGCTCATTATGTGTCAAGATTACGGTATTGTTAAAGATGCTGTTGGAGAAGTGTTCTAATAGAGGATTGCCAGTTACCTTCGTTTTACTGTGTGGAAGGATTGTGTTGAATTTGCTTTGTAAGGATTCCTATGAGTTGTATTGAGCCTCTGAGAGGACCAGTATATTACTGTTTGCCTCCATGTGGTAACATGGGTTAGTTTGGAACAGCGGTGATAGTAAAAGTTCTGCCTGCCACTTTTACCAACTGCTTCCCAGTCTATTAAAGCCTTAAGCAAGCTCATACGTAACAAAAATAAGGCTTTGGTTTCTTTACAGCTGCAGAATCGCCCAGGTTCAGGTGTGTACATATGGAAAATGGAGGTGTTCTCTTATAGCTAGAGGCCATGCCTATATACCTTGTGTGCTAAGTGCAGGTTGTGGTTTTTAAGACTAAGGCTGCTTGTGTTTTGATGAAAAGCATTTTCATTGAGTTGTAGCCTGAGAAAGAGTCTTGAAACTTGAGGACTGGGGGAAAGGAAGAGGAGGGAAGGGGAAATACTTCCTGAACATTGTGAATGTCCAGAAAGCTACATTTGTAGCTAAATGCTACAATTTATCAGGGTAATGGTGATTTCCTGCTTGGAGGTTAGAATGTTGTGATGTAAAATCTATATTGTGGTAAGGATTTTAACAAAATCTATTGAGTTGAAAACAAATTTAATAACACTTGAATGAAACTGGTAAGGAATGATGAGAATTTGCAAGTGGTTATGCTGATAAGACTCATTATCGTCACAGCTTGAAGGAACATCTTTGTGAAATGCTAGAGAAGGAAAGGAAGAAAGGGAAGTAGAAGTTTGTAAAAGTGTTGAGTCTTAGTAAAGGTATATTTCTCTTCTTGTTTAGAATAGTTATATGCTACATAGATCATAATATTATCTGGGGAATGGCCTCTTTTACTGCTGTCAGAATTATATATGTACATACAGAACGTCAGATGTTGTAGTTGTCCTCTTCATGGCTCTCTGTAGGGCAGCTTTTCTACCACACACTAATGCAGTGTATCACTGCTGCCTGCTTCTCACTTGGTACAGGGTTATAGCTTTTCAGCTGCATCAGGCATTGACAGCAGCTCTGTATTCCACATTACCACCTCTTCAGCTTCGCATCTTGTTCTGTGTCTTCTCTCCATCATAAAATAATAATTTATATTCCAGTATTTGGTGTGCCAACAAATGACAAATGCTGACAAAGTAGGAACCTGACACAGTTTTGGTGGGATTTTTATTGTGTCCAGGCAATGACCATTCTTTGTAGTCTACTCTGAGTTCTGCTTAGGGTCTGGTGCAGTGAATATGGTGCCATCCCTGATGGTTTCCTTGGGGAGAATTTCAGTTCAGCACCTTGTGATATGTGTAAAATCATCTGTTACCATTTGTGATACATTTATAACTCTCAACTCTCCTTTGCCCTGTGTGGCATAGGATTGCATGCTCCTTATAGCTTGATATTGCTTCACATATAGCAGGGCATAAAACCTACTCCCCTGGGGCAAAGGCAAGCTTTGATCATGCAAACCATGATCGCTCAGGTTCAGGAAACTGCTTGATCACATTGCAACTTTGTAGGAGGTTAATAATTAAACTGCGTCTGAATTTAATTTATGTCCCCTTCCTTTGCAAAGAGGTTAATTTCATGTAAAAATAACATTTTCATAATATATGTTATGTTATTCTTCTAATTTTGAGAGCTAAACTAATCATTAGAGTGTGAATTTTGTTACTACCTCTTCCACGAGATCAGCTTGCTTTTTCAGTTAGCCAGACGTGTCTTAAAGGACTTCCTTTCTAGTTATGAGAATTGGAAATGGCAAGAGAATTTAATTCCTTATCCTAAAGCAAGGTTTTCACAGTCACCTCTATTAGCAAACCTGATGTAATTTGTTGTTGTTAGCCTTTTATTAATGGAAACATGGGTAATGCTTCTTTACATCTGCCTTAAGAGAGACTAGCCAGCAGCTTTGGGAAAGAGATTTACAGGGCTTAGCTATGGTGAGTAGATGAGGGAGAATTTAATATGGCATAGACTGGGGAAAAAACCAGTATTAAGAAAGATGGCAGCCAGGCTAGCATGAGAGAATGGTATTGGCATTGTTGAGAAGTTGTCTCCTGTATTTGCATTCTCTTTTTTTGCTTTAAGGTAAAAAATTAAAAAGTAATTTTTAATAGAATTTTAAGCTTTTCTATATGTAATGTGTATGTGTATTGAATAGTAGTTTGTGTATCTTAAAAATCTTAGATTGCATTTTGTCTTAATAGGATTTTTGTGTTATTTTCTTGTGTGTTGTCTTTCACCACTAAGAAAATGTCCAAATAAACACTGTGTTATATAGCAGGAATAAATGAGAGCTCTCAAGCAGTAGATGGCTGAGGCACACCCTTGGGTTTGAGTATAGTGCCAGGTGTCATGCTGATTCTGCTAGATCTCAGACTTCACAAATCTGAAGGGGAAAAGCACATTTTACCTATGTATAAATCTAATTGTCCATTGTTGGTGAGAGCTGGGGCTGGTGAACTTGCATTTGTAGCATTTGGAAGGAATTTACAGGTGTAGGCCCTTTGAAGACCTTTTTTTTAAAAATAAAATAAAAAAATTGGAAACTTCTGCTGACAACACCAAGAAGCTAAGACTGCAATTAAAAACAAATTTTAAAAAACCAATCATCCCAGTATCAGTCTGGTGAAATTAGTTCTGTCTGAACTGATAAAAGTCTTGGCCAGTTTGGGCCTACATTTTAACAGAGATTATTGTGATATGCCGTATGCTGTTGGCCAGATTATTATTAGTCAAACAAGTGCGAGTAATCTTTCTTTATATCCCTGTCTGTATTAACCTCATTAGAAACGTTCCCTTTTTAGCAGTTGCTGTTGCAGACACAGTTTCTGTTGAGTGTGCAAATGGTGGCCATGCTATATTTAGGCAGCCATCCAGCAGAAAATTATACTTGGGGTCTGTAAATACATCGCAGGAACTCAGAAAAGCCAAGATATTACAGAACTGATGTAATTTGAAAGCTTAAAAAATACAACTTTCTTGACCACTCTATGAAGAGGGAAAAATTCTCAGTACTTGCTCTTCTTATCCTGTTCACTGAAAGAAATAGTGTTGAGGATGCTGCTATGCAGGCTACCTGTGAAGGAGCTAGCTAATGATGAGAGGTTAGTAGAAGACATTTTCTTTAGACAGTACTTACAATTTTCATGACTGAGTGCTGTTCTGTGTATTAAATAAATATAAAATTTTTTTAAAAATGAATATTTTCTTGGCTTTCTGCTACTTTTTAGCTGCACTGATAATCTGTTGATAATGTATTTTAGGTTTGGTTTAGACATGTAGGACAGATTGGTAATCAATGGTACGTATATTTAAAATTAACTGACAACTTGGGAAAGTGCTGTCAACTCTATATCTAATCATCTGGTTTGGTTTTCTTACAGTAAGGTTTTCCTCTGATAGTTCATAAACTGAAATAAACTTCAAGTTAAGTGTGTGTCAAGGCTGCTCGTGTTTTCTGCTTTGTTCTACTGAAGTTTCTTAGGAGTCTGCACACAAAACAGAACAACAGTTTGATTAGTACATTCATATTTAACCAATGGAAATACAAAGTCACCAGTGTGCAAATTTAACCTACAGATGAATGACAGGAAAAATTGTGACCTGCAACATTGAGAGACCTAAATGAAGTAAAATACACATATTATGGAAAGCATCTTAATTACTTGTTCAGAAATTTTATATGCTGTAGTCTTATGAATATTAGAATACCTCGTTTATTGCGGAATTTATTCATTTCTGTCTTTCCTCTGCCACAGGAACTCATTATACAATGACAAATGGAGGAAGTATCAACAGTTCAACACATTTACTGGATCTTCTGGATGAACCAATTCCTGGAGTAGGAACATACGATGACTTCCATACCATTGACTGGGTTCGAGAGAAGTGCAAAGACAGAGAAAGGCATAGACGGGTACTTGAGATAAATAACAATACTTGGAAAATAGTTTTTGTTGGGTGTTGGAATTAAGGTCTGATCTAGGTACACATACAAATATATGCGTCCTTCAAATTTGAGTAGATAAATCAGTTAGAACTACTTGAATGCTATTAAAAATGCATCGTTACATTGATACTTGCAGTCCTGCAACAGTATTGTAACTTGGAAAGGAAACAGTAATTTAACAGAGTGGGAATAGTTGCCCCTCACCCAAATGACATTTCTACAGTACTGCATTTTTTTTTGCATGCTAGTATATTTAAGGCTATTTTCCACCATAGATATATTTTTAGTAGCACAATGGTGCTTATGGTGGTACTTGTGCAGAAAAGTGAGCAGTGATGTGTATTGCTTTTATACTGACAGAAGTATATCTGAGCTACTGCTATATAGTGCTGTTGTTTGGGTTATGGAAAGTTAAAATTCTCATATCTAGACAGTGTATATATGCTTAACAAAGAAGTAGTCTCAGTATGGATGGTAAATGTCCTTTCCACTCTCCCATCACAGAACTTGCTTTTCTCCTCTATTGGTTTCTTCAGAAGATCTTCAAAGTTGAGGCCATTCATCTTTATCAGTGTGCTCTGCAACAAATTCTTTCATGAAATGGACTCGAATTGTATAAGTCCAGTAACAAAGTAGATACTTTCTTTCATGTAATAGGCTTGTTTAATAGCATTTTTGGAGAGATCCTTACTGCCAAACTTTTGTGATGCTTCCATTGATTCACTCTTAGAACAGATTTGGAGATGTGATTTCTCCTGAAATATTTTTAATTGATCAAGATGAATAGTTAAAAATAAATTGTAATTGTATGGAGGGACCAGGGGAGAAGTTCCTTCACATACTTCTGCTTTCTTTGGAAACACCATTTTTAACGTTCTGGAAACAAATGTAGGATGTATATGTTGATTTGCTTTGACATAGTTAAAAAAAATAATCTTACCCTAGTTTAAAAAAACAAAACATCCACAATTTCACTATCTAGTGCTTTTTTTAAGGAAAAGAGATCCTTGGACAATGGATCTGAGAACACGTACCTTGTTTGAATGCTTTTAATGAAAAGTAAGAAGGTGTTTTCCGTATAATACTGTATTTCATAATTTGATGTCTAAGCAGTAATTAACACAATGCCATCTTTACGCAGAAGATGTGTAGGTTAATGTCTAGCTGATATGCCATTGGATAGAACGCTGGGCCTGACCAAATCCTGGCAATGCAGATCGCACTTGGAAATAGGTTATCTGGGGTGAAATCTCAGAGCTGTTACTCATTTTAACGTCCAAGACCAGAGAAATCAGACAAGATGGTTCACAGGTTATAGTCACAGAACTATGGTGAAATTTTGAAATGTGCCCTGAATGATAGGAGACTGGCCATGCAATGAAAGATGTAAAAAGAAGAAGGGATGAGTACTAGTTCATGGTGGTTTTGAAAGACACACTACTGTAGAAACAACTTTTTTTTATTAAAAAAAAGTTTGATAATGTCACAAATGTAGAGGAAACTATAAAAATATATTTATTTGCTTTAGAGATGGTATTTTTTTCTAGATTTCCTTTCTAGTATTGTGCTTTCTTGGTTTAATTACCCAGTTTTTGGTTTTGTTTGGCTTTATTTTTGTGTGGTTTCTAGTCTACATATGAAAGCTGTTTATATTTGAAATATAAGTTTAGGAATTTGAATTGTATGGAATAGCTTAGTAGTAGTACACTAATAGCTTATTTCAGGTTCAACAAAAAACAAGATTTAAGAGAGCCATAATTTTACAATTACACATTTTAGATGTGTATCATAGAAATTATTCATTTATCCTAATAATTTATTTATTGGGTTTTAGGTTTTTAAATTAAGCAAACTTACCTTCCTCTGTCAGTTGTTTGATTTACCAATGTAAAGCACTACTTTACCAAGTTGCTTTACTTATGTAAAGCACTAATACAAGGAGAATGCTTGTAGTTTGAGAAGTTGTATTTGCCTGAAGCTTGCATCATGCGGTTTGTGTGTCATACTTACTTTTTCCCTCCTATTCCTATTACAGAAACACATACAAATGTACGTATCAATTTCTTTTTGCAGATTAACAGCAAGAAGAAGGAATCAGCGTGGGAGATGACAAAAAGTTTGTATGATGCATGGTCAGGATGGCTAGTAGTCACACTAACTGGTTTGGCATCAGGTAAATTAAAAACCAGGGAATTTCCTTCTTACATTTGATAGCAAGTGTAGTTACTGTGCTTTTCATTTGTGTGTCATCCACCAACCTGGATAAGAGCTGGTTCAGACTACTACCATAATTCCATGAGGAAAGGAAAAGGTTGACTATCCTGATTTACAGGCTGTAGCCTTTTGAGGGGAGGATTTACTATCAAATGGAAAACAAAATCCTTACTGAATTGAGAGTTTCTCAGCATTATTGAACTTCCACCTGCTAAGCTATCGGTGTCCTTTAATCCTGTGATTGAGATTGGTGTTTTCCCTTTCTGTTGAATTTTGCTTGTTTCCTGTAGGATTTCTTGTGAAAGCATATTAATAGATTGTGCTAGATGGTTTTTCTGCTATTAATTTGAATGTGGGGGTTTTTGCCTTTTTTTTTTTTTTTTTCTTTTTTCTTCTACAAACTTTACTGAACCCGTTAGCTTACTACATGTGAACCAAAAAGTAGCTCTGGTATATCTGTAGTTTTGGTGTAAACACTTCCTTGTAGAGCATGTGTTTTTACATGAGCAATGTCTAGCTATATGTTTACATTATACCTTTCTGGAGGTTGTTACCCAGAAAATACTAGCTTTTCAGCTTTTTATTAGAGTTTGTTGGCCTCTACTTCAACTCTGTCTTCTCTTTTTTAATATATTTTAGGATGAGTTTTACAGCTAAAATAATCTGATAGCTTGTGGCCCCACTGTCATCCGGTGCTGCTTTGCATCAGCATAGTTTGGAGTGACCAAAATGTGCAGGAGTGAGAAGTCACAAACTCTGTGCCCAGTTTTTTAAAAAAAAGTATTTCAAACAGAGATCTTAGTTTAAATGCTAGGAAAATTGGATTAGTTGCAGAGTATCGCTATGCCTGTTAAAAAGGGATGGTAACTGAGTAATTACTACTTAGATATATACATAATCACTTTCACAAATCACATATAAATTAATATATATGCAAAGTCTGTAGCATGTTTATATACCTCTGAATGTACAAACTGGGAGAATATGATTACTGGAAATTGCTTGTGATAATTTGGGTGGGAACGTGCAGTGTTGTGTTTCCACCCCAGGCTGCTATATGTATTAAAATTGCTTTACTGTGTTTCCGAGCAATAAAGCAAGCAAATTCTGGCTGTGAATGTTCATAGGTTTTTCGGTTTCAATTGCTTTCTGTTGTATGTGTCTAGTGAATCTTAAATGGTACAACCTTGATTTCAGTCATGGGGAGACCTTATGTTTTTTGTATTTTAATTAAGTTGGTTGAAATATTCTTTTGTTGAAATACTGCCTTTGAATTTGTTTGGCCAGGATCTCAGAGTGTGAGGGTCTCTCAAGATTAGTGAATATAAATTTGTAACTTGGAGATAATTCTCTGTTACCAATTTACACAAGTAAATTGTGGCTGTCTCTAGACAGACATTTCTAGTAGTGATTAATACCTTAAAAATAGTAAATGATAACTAATTAACAGTTGTACTTGTTCACAAGAATATTGACTTTAGAAATAGTTTTTCAGCATACTGCTACCATGAAAAAACTATTTTACTTTGGCAAAATAAAAGGGGGTTTAATTTTTTTTTATATCCTTTGAAGCAATTTCCTAAGTAATACCTATTTTTTGAGGACTCCTCAGCAAGTTTTTTGCATGTAGTTACAACACAGAATCCCTCTTAAGCTTTGAGTTTGTGAACTGCTTGGTATCTGTATTGTTTGTT
>NW_010120311.1:16822-40918 GCF_000699245.1 Pterocles gutturalis
AGGAATTTAACATGCTTGTCATGTTACAGAATTAAGTCATTTTCTATATGGATTACATGAATGTCATCAGGGTTTATTTGGTGTTTTATTTACGTTTTTCTGAAACTGTTGTTGGCAAGGTAGGAATTATTTTCTCCAAATAATGCTGTTCTCTACAAAACATAGTAGAGTAGTTGATAATAGCTAATGAGTTCTCTGAGGCATGGCAAGGTAGTTTTGTCAGAAGGTCTGTTGTCTTTTTCATCACAAAAATGTATTAGTCCTCTTTTGGCAGTTAGCTCCTTAGTTTCAGTCTACTGTTGGAGAACTGTGGCATAGAAGAAAAAAAAAAGAAAAAACCCCTATGCATTTAACTTGGGAAATATACAAGGTACTAGATTCTTTAACAAATACTAATCTTGCCATATTGCAAATAAGATATATTCCTGGAAATCAGTAATATTTTAAACGTCTGTTTCTTACGTTTTCTGCAATTTCAGTTTACATCAATCAATACCAGCACATTTCTTCATTTTATCTGTCTGTGTTATTCCTGTTTACCAGAATATTAATACAAAACTGTTTCTATAACAGGGGCATTGGCAGGGTTAATTGACATTGCTGCTGACTGGATGACTGACTTAAAGGAAGGCATTTGCCTTGGTGCTTTGTGGTTTAACCATGAACAGTGTTGTTGGGGTTCAAATGAGACCACATTTGAAGAGAGAGATAAATGTCCACAGTGGAAAACATGGGCAGAACTAATAATTGGGCAAGCGGAAGTAAGTATGTATCCATTCTTTTATGGTCTTGCTCAACAGCTCAGCTGAACATGGAAAGAAAATAATGGTCTTACAGTTTGGGCACTGCATTTGCATTGTACCTTCTGCTCGATTTTTCAGCATTTGAATTGATTAATAGGTTATACTGAAGTTAATGTGGATTTTGTGCACTGCAAGGAGGCTTGGAGTGTTGTAGGTGTAAGGAAGTTATGAGGGTATGGAACTGTTAATAGCATGAGAATTTCTATTCTTGATCATAGCTATACATAAAAAATAAAAATGAAATTTGTGGTGGTTTCTGATAGCTAAGTATAGATTGGTTTTATTTCTTTTACCACAAAAAAAATAAAGAATATTCACTCAGTATTCAGTGGATTTTAGCAGCATGTAGCTATTAAAAAAGTACCTCTGCTATACTTATTTTTTCTTTTTAAGATGAAGAGTTAGAACGCCTTTGATAACCCAGTCTTTGCTTATGTGCAGGTGTCATGACTTTATGCTTTTCAAACAAAACTCCCATTTTCTTGGCTTTTGTCCCTCAAAATGTGTGGGGATAAGCTTACTTGCAGGAAGAGTACTCCTGGGTTATTTTAAGTAGTGATTTTGCTCCTACATCAAATTTGTATTCTGACTGGTTTTTTTTTCTTTTTTTGTTTTTTTTCTTTTAGGGTCCAGGTTCATACATAATGAACTATATAATGTACATTTTCTGGGCTTTGAGCTTTGCCTTCTTAGCAGTTTCTCTGGTGAAGGTATTTGCTCCCTATGCCTGTGGCTCGGGGATACCTGAGGTGAGGTCTAAGTAATACATACATTATAGAGGTTTTATATTGATGTGGAAAATCCTGCTGCCTTACAGGGTCAGGGGGGAGGCAAAAGTGAGCACACTGTGACTTTTATTAAATACATTAACACAAATATTCAAATAGAAATAATTGTGCTAATTGTTGCTGAGAAAAATAACCCAAATTTCAGAGAATCTCCTGAGTTTGTAGATTTTGCTGTGCACTTCTGGCTGGACTACTTTTTATTTCTATATGTGTGTGTATTGTAGAAGCTGAAGGACAAATCCTACCTCTCAATAAGGCTGGAGTAGTTCTATGCCATTATTCCAGAAGAGATTTAATCCTAAATTAGTTTCCAAATTTAGCTAACCTTTACTTTCTAGACACAGCTGCCCAGTGTTTTGTGTACATCCTATTTATAGACTTGTCCTTTCCTATGATGACTATTATTTCCTATTTATGGGCATATTTTCTAGTAGAAAAAGGCTGATTTTTTTTTCATCTTTATGTCAAGGAATCTACTGTTAAATTTTTATGTAGATAGTAAAGCATAAGGGGAAAACAGGGGGGTAAAATTGGTGCAAATGTGATATTGCTACAATAGATGAGCTTTAGTACTGTTTTTACAAGTTTATTTTTTCTTCAGGAATTTTCTGACTTTCACTTGATAATTTACATCATAAACCAATGAATGCAGTCTTAGAAGCTTCTGCAGATTAATTTTTTACGAAATGTAATGATAATGGTGTTGTATGTTATTGTCCAGTGTTTAAGAGTAAGTTGCAAATGGAAAGCTTCTGGCAACCAAATGGACTCAGTGTAGCAATCTGAAGAACACATTTTAAAAATGTGATAAAGTTAGAAAATACTGTTTTTGAAGTTATGCAGCTAAAATGATAAAAGTAATTATTTTCTGAAGAAAGAGGAATACAACAAAAGATATTAATTTTTTTTTTCTTTCTTCCAGATAAAAACTATTTTGAGTGGCTTCATCATCAGAGGTTACTTGGGGAAGTGGACTTTGATGATAAAAACAATTACTTTAGTCTTGGCTGTCGCATCAGGTTTGAGTTTAGGAAAAGAGGGTCCCTTGGTACATGTTGCCTGCTGCTGTGGGAATATTTTTTCCTACCTCTTTCCAAAGTACAGCACAAATGAAGCTAAAAAAAGAGAGGTAAGTTCTTGTGTAAGTGTTTCCAGAATGTATTGAATATCCATATGTTTACACTGATTTGTTTAAAAGATATTTGTTCTCTCGGACAGTGTTTAGGCTTGGATTATCAATGGTGCTTATTATGTTAAGAACAATGTATTATTCCTAGCATTCTCCAAGGTAAATTGTTTCCATGTCAGAGTAAGTCTGCATTTCTCCCACCTCAGAGATCGTTTGATTTTAATTAAATTCTTTCTGTTCTTGGCTATACATTTTGATAATTGATAAGTTACTTCTGTTGTGAGGAGAGCAGAGGAACTTTTGAACCTGTGAACAAAGTATTCTGGGAAAAGTATTGATGACAACAGTGTTTCTGCTCTGTTTCAGTTTGTTGTTGTTAGTGAGAGTGTGGTGGCTGAGCCTTGGTGCCTACCAAGCCCCTCTCTCACCCCTCCTCATCAAGCAAGACAGCAGGAGAAAATAAGATGAAGAGCTTATAGATCAAGATAAGGACAAGGAGATCACTCACTGATTACCATCATAGGCAAAACAGACTAGACTTGAAGAATATTATTTTATTTCCAATTAATAACATAGTAGGATTGCGAGAAAGAAAAAACTAAAATCACCTTGCCCTCACTCACACTTCTTTGCAGGCTCAACTTTACTCCTGATAACTCTATCCCAGTTTGGTCAGTTTGTAACACTTTGTCTCTGCCGCTCCTTCCTCCTCATGCTCTTTCTCTGCTCCAGTGTGGGGTACCACCCATGAGAGATAGTCCTTCATTAACTGCTTCAGCCTGGGTCCTTTCCATGGGGTGCGGTCCTTCAGGAACAGGCTGCTCCAGCCTAGATCCCCCACAGGCCGCAGTTCCTGCCAGAAAACCTGCTCCAGCCTGGGCTCCTCTCCACAGGCCATGGCTCCTGCCAGGAGCCTGCTCTGGCATGGGCTCTCCACAGGCTGCACCTTCTTTCAGGACACATCCACCTGCTCTGGCATGGGGTCCTCCACAGGCTGCAGGGTGGAGATCGGCTCTGCCATGGTCCTCCATGGGCTGCAGGGAGACCACCAGTGTCACCATGGTCTTCTCCATTGGCTGCAAGGGAATCTGTGCTCCTTCCCTTCCTTCTTCACTGACCTTGGTGTCTGCAGCGCTGTTTCTCTCCCTTGTTTTCTCACTCTGTCTCTCACAGCTGCTGTGAAGAAGTCTTTAACCTTACTAAAGTATCTTACCACAGAGGCACCACTAGCATCACTGACAGGCTCAGCTTTGGGCACCAGCAGGTCTATTTTGGAGCCGTCAGGAACTGGCTTTCTTGGACGTGGGGGCAGCCTCTGGTGTCTTCTCACAGAAGCTATCTCTGCAGCCCAGCTGCCAAAACCTTGTCACATAAACCCAACAGAGAGAGCCATGCTAATGAAAGCGAGCATAGTTACAGAGAGTAGTAAGATATAACATTCTTGTTAATTCAATACAGTTTTTGTCTTGTAAAATAAAAAAGGGTGTCATCCTAGCTGCGCTTCAGTTCTCAGGCTCAACTTCTATACTTGTAGAAGGAGACTGCAGAACAAGGGAAATTTGGGTTCACTTCCTATTTCAAAGCTGTGTATTCTTAAGTCATTTAACTTACCTATGCTTTAGCTGCTTATCTCAGAATATTGTAATAATTCTTTGAGTTTCTCTGTGTATTTTTCCACAGATGTGTAAGGGCTACTGCCCTTCCTTGCAAGGAATTTCTCCAATGTTGTCACAATTAGCACACACTTTAACCATCCTCATATATTGAACATAATTCATCCATGATGCTGTAGGACCAGCTGCTGCTTCAGTTCCTCTTAATCTCTACCTTAATCTCAGTTCACCTCATATTTTTGCAAGTTTTTGTTTGAAGGCCACTGAGCACATAGCTTTTATATCTGTCCTGGAGATATGTAGTCTGTCATCGATTTTTGTCTCTTGAATAATATTTGTCGTTGGTGGACTTCTCCGCCACACACATCTAGCACAGAGAAAGCTTACTACACTTTCTTGAAAATGAGATATCGGCACGTTTATATGGAAGGATAGACTCCTTTGAGTGCTCTTCTGGCGAGGCTTCATCATGGCTAGTACCTGGCAACAGAAGCCACTGACCACATGTTATGAGCATCCTGATGCACTTACTTGATGGTTTTCTGTTAGCGAGTCTATGTGTCCTTGGTAGAAACATATAAGAAACTGTTAACTGTAGTGAGATTCTGTTCTTCATGTTTAAAGCATATCACAGACTGCAAAAAAAACCCCCACCATTGTTCTTTTTCAGGTGTTGTCAGCAGCCTCAGCAGCAGGAGTATCTGTAGCCTTTGGTGCCCCAATTGGTGGAGTCCTTTTCAGTCTGGAGGAGGTATGTCAAGAGATGGCGCTTGAAGATAGCTATTAAAAAAAAAATCTCTTATAGCAAGAATAATCTCGGACTCCTTTAAGCTGCAGAGTCTTTCCTAAGAAGGAAATAATTTTTGGACCCACATTTCAAAGTCAAGAGTCCTGTTACTGGCAAACTCCTGAAGATATTTTTTCTTTTCTTTGGATTAATGACAGCTTTGCTTTATTCTCAGTTATATTTTTCTGGAGAAGGGCTGAGTCAGTTAATAATTACAGTTTACATACAGATAGAGATACAGCAGTTTTTCACTCTAGGAGTGTACTCTAAAAAAAAAAAAAAAAGAAAAATATGCTATAAAATTGACCTCCAGGGCAACCAAACTCTTCTCCAATAAATGTTTCATATTAAATTAGTTTTCATTAGTTGCTTTCAAAATAAATAAGAATGTGATTTAGATCATCAGCATTTTTAAAGAAAACTAAAAATCTAAAAGTCTTTGAATTGAAAAAAAGGAAAAAATATTCTTTCATCTATAATTTTGCTATATCATTAGGGGATTTTGAGGAATTCCTTTGTTGCTGAAAAAATTCCAGAAAAGCTCAGAAGAAAACTTTCTTGAAATTCAAATGGGGCTATGTGGGGCTTAGGTTAGAAATTGCATGTTCTGTTTTAAGGAATTTTTTTTGTTTTGCTTTAATGATACTTCATAAAAATAACACACCTGTGGTAGACTTTTCAGATGTTGGTTGAATGGAGATGAAATGGTATCAACGGGAAATTTGAGAGAGCAGCAAATACAGAGTCTGGTTCTTGTGAATGCTAAAAAGAGATACTTATAAACAGAGAAGCTTTTAAACATAATTTACTATACATTATTTCCTAACACTCTTAAAACAGAAGTGGTTTCAATAGTGCTTTAGTATTGACTTTAAAACTGATACAAGTATGAATTTTGAAGAGCTTTTTAAAAATGTAGTTTGTGCTGGAGCACCAGTGCTCCAACGGATAGGAATAATACTGATAATGTGAGAGTACTTTTTTCAGCATATATCATGTGAGCAGCACTACTATAACATGCATAAAACAGTCTTTCTGATATTTTTAATGGAATCACTAATAATTCTCATGTATTGCCTTTTGCAGGTCAGTTACTATTTCCCACTGAAAACTTTATGGAGATCATTTTTTGCTGCTTTAGTAGCTGCATTTGTTTTAAGGTCCATCAATCCTTTTGGTAATAGCCGCCTAGTTCTTTTTTATGTGGAATATCACACTCCTTGGTACCTTTTTGAACTGCTTCCTTTTATTCTTCTGGGAGTATTTGGTGGGCTCTGGGGAGCGTTTTTCATCCGAGCAAACATTGCATGGTGTCGTCGACGCAAATCTACAAAATTTGGGAAGTATCCTGTCCTGGAGGTTATTATTGTTGCAGCAATAACAGCTGTCATTGCATTTCCTAATCCATACACAAGGCTAAACACCAGTGAGCTTATTAAAGAGCTCTTCACAGACTGTGGACCATTAGAATCCTCCTCCCTCTGTGACTACAGAAATGATATGAATGCGAGCAAAATAGTAGATGATATTCCTGACCGTCCAGCAGGCACTGGAGTCTATTCAGCTATATGGCAGTTGTGTTTAGCACTCATATTTAAAATAATCATGACAGTTTTCACCTTTGGCATCAAGGTAAGTGTGAATGCAGTGACTGTATCCTCTGCTGTGATTATTTAATTATTGCTTTTCTCATTTTGCATCTCTCAGAGCTAGCAGCTTTGTTTATAGAATTCTTTTTCATGTGTAGTTCTTTTAAAAGAAAGGTATTTTTACTGTTGATTAATAAGCAACTTGTAGAAAACAATATTAAGTTTAATTCAACCTAGCCCTTTGTTCAGCTGAATAGAAACACATGCTAAATTTAATAGGGAACAGAAACTGTGTGGATGGATAGCTGTTTGTCCAGGCCCGATTCGGCAATAAGGATGATTCTAAAATTTCAAAGAGCTGAGTTCAGCTGAGTTCAAACATAACCACCCAGGTTCCTTAGTCCTGTCACATGCAAGAAGAAAAGATTGTACTTCTTGAACAACTTGTAGGTTTGTTTGGTTTTTTTTTTATCCACTCTCCTTATTTATCATGTAAATGTAATCGCTGCAGACTGTCAAAGGGAGCCGATGATGATACCTTTCCACATGTCATGACTAGAAAGCCGGCTTTGTTCAAGTGACTGTAATGGGAATTTCTTCTTCATTACAAAGCAGCATAGATTTTGTCTTTCCTGGTCATTTCATAAATCTATTTTGGAGCTCTCTTCATCTTCTCTCCAACCTGTGGCTCTTTTCTGAATGACCTATAACTGCCATGCCTTCCTAATTTTCTGTCTTGTCAGGCTCCCATCATGGGTTTTTGCAACTATGTCATTATCAAATGTGTCTTAACACAAAATGTATTGTAGACTGTTCACTAAGCAGGATTTGTGTTTAAACTGGCTTTAACTTTTCAGTCTAAATTGTTGTTCCATGTAACTGCATGCATAACAAAACACTTCTTTACTGTGTGTGAGGGTGGTTGAACACTAATAGGTTGTCCAGAGAACTTGTGGACTCTCCATATTGTTGATATTTTAGAAGATGTTGCAGTCTGTTACTTGAAGTTATTTTCTGTGTATTGGTTGATGGGTAAGAGAAATCCATTGAGTAAATTTTAAATGATAGTCTTCCATAGGTCAAAATTTCAGACATCATTCTATAACATGACCACTTCAATCTGCTATATATCTAGGGCTCTGCTCTTCTGAGCATTATAACATTTTTTACCATTCATGTGTTCGTGTGCATCTCCCTCTTTCTCATGGGATTGACCCTACAGGATCACACTTTGTATATTAGAATTGACTAGATTACAGAAGGATAGAGTTTACACTTCTTCGGATTTGAGTTCATTTTCTCATAACTTCAGCATCTGCAATTTGGTGGAAATATTTTTGTGAAGTTGTAAGAACATATTTATCACTTCGCCAACAGGCAAGGAGTCATGCTGCTTGATGGAACTGTGCTACATGCATTTCTGTGAAGCTTAAAAGCATATGGCTGGTTAGAATGTCAGCCAGTATCTGGAGATCTGGAGAAGGGGATGTCACTTTAATGTTATATTTATTTGCATTTTAAGCTTTATTTCTATGAAAGGAGGAGAAAATGCAAAAGTAAAAAAAAAATTACTTTGTCATTTAAATCATTATTAAGGATCCTCTGAGCTCTCTAGATCACTTCCTGGAGATGTAGCCATGTGCAAACCCACGACTCCCCCACAGGAACTGTATTCCTGTGAGGTAAGCAAAGCGACTTAGCTGCTGCCTGTGGGGCATGCTGATTCCTCCTGGTCTTACTGCCTTGAGCAATGATCACCAGGAAGCTGATATGGCAGTGGTTTGTTTGGGGTTGTTTTGTTTTGTTGTTCTTTCAGGCTTTTGTACGTATACTGTACTGCTTATTATCAGTAGACTCGTTAATGTGTCTAAATGCTGATGATCAACAGTTGGGGTGGGACTACAGTTTTGCCTCTGAACCTGACTGCTGTCCAACTGCACTACCAAATAAGTTGAAAGTTACACCTATATCCTGATTCCTTTTCTGTTTCAAAGATGACACGTGCCACAGAATAAATAATTTCCTCTGTAATATAACTTGAGTTAGGCTAACAAACACTGGAGAAGAAAGCTGAGACAAGGTGGAACACAAGTTTTTTCCCTTTCTCCTTCTCAGTGGTGGTTCCTCTCCACTTTGTGACTTGTGATTCAGAGGCTTATACAAACGGATGCAGCTGTAAAATCATAATTATAGTTAGATTTGTCACCACTACCCAAGTGTGGAAAAAAGATAAGAAGATATGCATTTAAAAGTTACGTTAACAAAGGACCAGAAACAATTTGGATGTAATTTCCATGTGGACAGTGAATTTCTGTGGCATGATGCTGTAGCAGACTAGAGTGAGGCAGTTTCAAAGATTTATTCCATTACTTTTGTATATGAAATGTTATTTTCTCAGGGTGCTATTGAACTGTTCACCAAGAAAGAATTTAACTTAAGAAAAAATTTGGATTTTAACAGTTAGAAAGGGGTTTAAGACGCATGATTAATTGTAGGATCTAACACCATTACGCTAAAGTGATAACATTGAATTGTTACCTCTGTCAACACTGAAATATTAGGTAATTCAGGATGGAAATGAGGGATTATTAAACCTTTTCCCCAAAACCTGTGCTGCTGGCTTTCAAACACAAAGTTTGTAATGTTTGTTTCTTCTTTGTTTGTCTGTTAGAAATCATCTTTGCAACCCTAAGTATTGGCAGTAATAATAATGATAATGCAAATAGATTCTGAAATGCAATTCTGCACCAGCTGTTGGATTCCATGGCAAAATCTATAGTTTGGAATTGTGCAATACTTAAATTGCAACAGCTGTACAGTGGAAAAAAATTAAATTATGTGTCCTGTTACACCAGGAGTGACATTTTTTTAATGAAGTTATTTTGACAAGATGAGTTTAGGTACATTTAGACAAAAAATCTGCTACTTGTATTCAGATCTATACCTCAGTCACAGTAGAAGACATTTTTACAATAGAAAATATTATTAACAACTGCTGTGAAGAGAAGCTGCGGACATTTCCAGTTTAATGAGACATTTAGACACCATTTTGGTTTTTGGAAAGAAGATTAGCTTCCTAAGGAGGAGAAAAGCTACACAACAGCATTTTCTCAGATGAACCCTCACTCCTGATGAAGCTGCGGATAAAAGCAAGACTTGCAATAATATTTTACTAAAGCCATGTTGGTATGACATGTGTGGCCTTTTCAGGTTTTAGTTAATAACAGCAAAACAGTTTAAATAACTAAAATTACAGTAGGAACTTTTTTTTTAAATTATTTTTATTTTTACAATAATGTGTTATCTACTTCTGGCAATGGGAGTCATCCAGCCTTTTTCTCTCAGCATATTTTGCATTCTTTGTATGGAAAACAGCAATATAGTAAGCAAAGCTCCTTTTAAAAATCACCCATTTAGTTGGCCATCTGACTTACAGCACTGTTAGGAAGCAGTTTGGGAAGGGAGTCCTATGTGCAAAGCTTGTTTAGTAAGTGAGTGTTGACTAGAAGGAACATGACGTAATACGGGAGATGGGAAATAGTAAAGAAGACTTTTTAGTACTAATAGCACAGCTCAGATTGGACACACATATGGTAAGGATTGTTCTGTTGGCACTGAGAGTCTAGTTTGTTGTCCTGGATTGGTGATAGATTTGCTTTAAAATACAGTATAATATAAAAAAGCTGAGCTCATAAAATGGATACAGCTAACCGGGTGATCAGAGCATTGTGTTTACTAACCTTGTAAGGTCACTTTACATGGTTTTTAACTTGACAATCTGAGCATTTGCATTTGGCAAAAAAAAAAAAAATTACTTGTGAAATGATGCATCAGGTATGTTCCTGTCAGTGTGACAGCAGTTCGTCTGTTTTGTTGCAGGTTCCATCTGGGTTGTTCATACCTAGTATGGCAATTGGAGCAATAGCAGGAAGGATTGTAGGAATTGCAGTGGAGCAGTTGGCTTACTACCATCATGACTGGTTCATTTTCAAGGAGTGGTGTGAAGTTGGAGCTGACTGTATTACACCTGGTCTTTATGCCATGGTTGGTGCTGCTGCGTGCTTAGGTAAACAAATTCTAACAAAGTAAATAAGTATCTGATTTCTTGTATGTTGCCAAAATAATGACTAAAAAAGGAAAGGAGATATAAATATGTGTGGTTTTGGAATATGTTTTTATGTGATCTTTTCTCTCTTCAGAATAATACATTCACATCTCTACTTGAGCTCATCAGATCCTTGTGGTCTGAGGAATATCGTGTGAAAGTTAAATTGATGACAAACAGGAGAATTTAAATAGTGTTGCTTTCTCTCTGTGGTATTCAGAGGTGTCATTACTACATCAGTCAGAAAAATCCGTTTCTTCACATGTATGAAGTAGGGAATTTGCAGAGTCAAGTGTTGTTGAAATTACTACAAGGATGTGACGTGATCAGCTGCCACATCTACATGAATTGCAAAAAGTGTTCTTGAAATTCATAATCCAAACAATACTTTCAGAAGTGTCTTGATGATTTGAGGAGTCCAGTTGAGGTATTTTCAACGGGTCTGATTTACAAACTGTTGAAAATCAGCTTCACGGAAAGAGGCTTGAGTTGGGCACCTAAACTAGGAGTAGTTTTTTGAAGGTCTGGTCTTGTCCTAGCTTATAACTTCATTGCCTTAGAAATGAAACTTAAAAGCTCTCAGTACAGATTCTGCAAATAAGTAGACTTTTTGCCTGAGGAAAAGTGCATTTTACCAAATAAACTAGTGGTATAAATGTAGGTTTTGGAGAGGTTGTTTTGTCTTTTAATAGATCAACTTGAATCCCTTTTGAATGCATTGAAAGAAAGATTATATTCTTTTCTTGAATGAAGATATCAGCGTCAGAAACCTTGGCAGAAAAAAAACATCTTGAATACTAACAGAAGAGAAGTATAATCACTGTCTTCTCCCACTGTCCAAGAAAGAGATTTCTTTTAATCAGCTCAGAATTCTCTTTAATGATTGTTGATTCTCTTTATTGATTCTCTTTATTGACTGCTAATTCAGCAACAGCATTAAATTCTTACTCCTTTGGACAACATATCTGTTGAATTGCTGCCTGTGACTTTGCTGCATTAGTTCCATTCTCTTTACATATTCTTATCTTACTGGATTTCTTTGCATTTTTCAGTATTTTTAACCTAGGTGTGGTATGGAGGAATATATAGTTTTATTCCTAGTTTACATGAACGAACTGCACATATTTTCTAAATCCCTATAGTCTCTTTCTAGGAATTTTCTCTAAAGCTCACTTGTAAAAGTTTTGTGTTCATTTTTCCTGTCTGCTTCTGTTTGTATTATACAGAATTATTTTTGACAGGTGACTTTTAATGGCAAAGTTATGTTTGTAGTACTCAACAGGAAGGCAGGAAATTCTGAATTCATTATTAAGTGATACTAGAATGTTACTGGCTCCCCTTTTTCTTGCAGGTGGTGTGACAAGGATGACTGTGTCTCTGGTAGTTATTGTCTTTGAGCTAACTGGAGGGCTGGAATATATTGTGCCCCTAATGGCTGCAGTCATGACCAGTAAGTGGGTAGGAGATGCCTTTGGTAGGGAAGGCATCTATGAGGCACACATCCGACTGAATGGATATCCCTTCTTGGATGCAAAGGAAGAATTTACTCACACAACACTGGCCGCTGATGTTATGAGACCTCGAAGAAGTGATCCACCTTTAGCAGTTCTGACACAGGATAATATGACAGTTGAAGACATAGAAAACTTGATCAACGAAACCAGCTATAATGGTTTTCCTGTTATTATGTCAAAAGAATCACAAAGACTAGTGGGCTTTGCTCTAAGAAGAGATTTAACTATTGCAATAGGTAATTATCTTCCAGTATTGCATGATTATATATTCTAATTTAAATTATTTTATAGCTTAAAACAGAATTTACTCTGTTTCTAGACTTATTTCAGGTTCAGATACCTTGCACATATTATTGAAGAATATTATTATCTTCAATAGCAGGCTCTGAAATGGAGAAAATGTTAATCTCTGTCATGAAAACAAGAGTTGTCATACTGAAGTAGGCCAAAACATCGAGTACAGCATTTTTGTTTGTTTTGAGGCTTTTGCTAGTATCTCTTTTCTTCAAGTGATGCTACATTAACATTCTTCTTCAAAATTGAGTAATTCTCATTTTAGAGCAGCAGGATTCTGTGAGAATTATTGTCCAAGTCACTTTCAAGTTTAAATGTATATCATACTTCTCTCTGACAGCATGTCATTTAGAGTTGTTGTAACAAATAAGATTGTTTTATGGAGAGATAAGTAAAATACCAATTATTTTTGGTTTCTTTTTTAAATTTGCTTGTGTAATGGGAAATTTGGCCCTGAGCACATGAGCACACAAGCCCTGTTTGGGCCCTCTTTCTCTGGGTGAGTATTAGAAGTTGTGTAGTACTTGTGACAGTGCTCTGTGCATTGTCAATAAAAACTCTGTGGATTTTGAGGATACGATTGTAAGCAAAGGAAAAAATCATTATTATGTAAGAAACTGTTTAAAAACTGTAACATTTGGTGCATGAAATCCGTGATGGAAGCTGCATCTTACACTATTTTTTTTCCATAATAAGTTGACAAGTATCTCTTTAGCAGACACTTGAGAAAGAGATACAAAAGTCTCCTGAAGCTTTTTAAAAAAATGTTTTGTGAAGCCAACGTTGTTTATCTCACTAAAACTTTTGCCTGTGGTCTTAATACCATGTGTACTATGGTATTACACTATGTAGGATGTATAGGAATGTCCAAAACTTGGAAATTATTAGAGACATCATACTGTTTTAAGTTTGCATTTACTTAAGAGTAAATGGGGGAATAGCAGACCATTCTTCCAATAATACACTTTTACAAGTAAGACTCATTTCAGCTTTTGAGATTGCACAGTGCAAGTTGCTTAGTCTTGGATTTTGGCTGGCTTAAGAGCGTCATTGTGTGAAATAGTTCAGGGTGCAGGGAGGGATGCTCATGTCCCCAAGGTGAAGATGACATGAAAAGGAAGAGGATCCAGTTTACACAAAGCTAAATAAATTCATATAAACAAGACAGGATTTTCAGAGTGATCAGAAATTAGTTCTTTGGTTTCAAACCAACAATAATTACAGACATTGGAATCATGACAGGAGCTGTCAATTGAGCTTGGCTTTCCCTTCTTCTGAAGATGTCTGTGTGCTTCCTGCATGTTAGTTTCAAAACTTTTTATATTAAATTAAAGTTATTTATTGGAGTTAGAAAGGTAGGAGCTAAAGAATAGCTAAAGCTGTATGGTAGATGGGTTTTGTGATTTCTGTGCAATCACTTCTTAGGGATAAAGGAGTGGCTATGGAAACACATCATAATAGCATATATCAGAATATCAGCATCTAGGGAATAACAGTCTGGTAGTGTTAATCATTTGACTGTTTGCATTAAATTATCTTACTCCAAGAATGTAAATTCCTCCTCCTCTGCTGTTTCCCCCCCTCCCCTCTTTTTCCTAAAGAAAGTGCTAGAAAGAAGCAGGAAGGGATTGTTGGCAGTTCCAGGGTCTGTTTTGCCCAGCACACCCCATCACTTCCAGCTGAAAGCCCTCGACCTTTGAAGCTTAGAAGCATACTTGATATGAGCCCTTTCACCGTGACAGACCACACACCAATGGAAATAGTGGTGGATATTTTCCGGAAACTGGGTCTGAGGCAGTGCCTTGTAACACATAATGGGTGAGTAAAGTGGCAGCAATGCAGTTCGTTTTGTTAGATACAGTAATTTTCACTTCCAGGATCAGAGTATTGGAACCAGGATATAGTCCAGGATCACGGTATTTGAACCCATAAGTTTGATACTGTAACTGAGGGCCCTAACTGTTCGTTATGAAGGTGCTGTGCTGTAGCACCTCTCTTAAATTCTTCTTGCTTGTATTCCAAGAGAGCAGGCAGGTGATTTCAGTCATTTTAAGATGTTCTTTTAAAAATTGGCTCTCATTCAGCAAGTTTTGGGTGTGCAGCTTGCATGTGGAGGAGACACAACTTGTCTCACAGAAATTTGGTCTTGTGTGATGCACAGTCTAAGGCCTGTATTTCCTCGTTCTTCTGTATGATCTGGCAATGTGCAATGCATCAGCTATTGAACATCTACAAATATCTGGGTTCATAAAAAGTAAGGGAGAAAATAATTCAGCTGATACCTTCCCTTCTGGAATTCAGTGATGGCAATTACCACCAAGCTCTTGGTTTTGGAATACTAACAGCTAAATAACTGTTACTAGTTCTGGGAATTCAGTCTGCACCCTTTGTTTCTACACTTCAAAATATTTCAAGAAAGTAATTTTAAGATTTAGAATGTTTGTAAATGAGACTAAAGGAGTAGTTGTGTGATTACCCACTAAATAAATTGTCCCCAGGCATGGAAACATAAATGCTCGTTATAATTGCCTCTTCTCTAAACTACCCGTTTTTTACATGATCTTTTTCTGTGTAGCTGTTCCTTTAACATCTGCTTTCCTGTCTCTCTTGTGTTAAACACTTGACACACAACATTGCAGCTCCTACCTAATATCTTGCTTTCTCTTTAGCATGTCTTTTAAGGCACCTGAGGAGTGAAACACTGTCTGCTAATCCATGTTCTTTAAGATCAATGTCCATGGGACAAAACCCAAGAAACCTGAAATATGGGTGGGACTTCCTTTGTTTTGCTGTGGGCAAAAAGACTGCTGCTATAAGTGACAAATATTTAAATATTGCACTGGTTTCCAAGTTTATTTTTTTCAGGTATATTTTAAAACACATTTATTTTAAATGTTCTCCTGCCTTTTTTTTTCTTCAATGCATCCCTGTATTGAATGACGAGTAGATGTTTTCAGAAGCATACATGACTGAAAAGCTTTCTCTGATGAGGGAACGATATCATGATCTGGCACTTAGAAGTCAGTACAGGCATGCAGTTATTCTTGTTTTGGGGATGCCAATTTGAATTGATAGGACTTCAGTTAAGTTATTTACTATTAAGGTTTTTTTTTTTTTTTTCAGTTTCAGTTTCTGTTGTGGTTGAGTGCTCAAGCATTGACATTATTTTTAAAATCAACTCAAAGCTTAATGATGCAAAGCTACGTCAAACTATGGATGGCTTTAATAATTCACTGTTTTCAGACATTCGCATTTGTTGTTGTCCTTCAGTTTACAAACTTGTGATATTCCGTAAGTCCACTGCCCATTACAAGCTCAGATAGCAAATACTAGTACTAGTGGTATTTAGCCATGGCATATAGCCATGTGGACATCAAGAACTAATCTATATTTTGGCAAATTTCCTGCAAATGGAATATACCTACATAAAGACACACATCAACTTATTGGTGCCAATCCAGATTGGAACAAGAACTGTGCAGAAATTGGTGCTGATGACAAAATGTAGAGATATGTATAGACGGAGCCTCATTTTTCCTAATTTGTACCAGAATATCCATTCCAGGGAGTTGCTCTTGATTTATACTGTCATGAATGAGAAATTTCTTTGAATTTGTCTGTTTCTGGGAACACCAGGTAACCTTGCTCGATAGTGCAGCTTCAAACTTCAATTGCTGTGACTTTATACAGTTACTACTTTGTTAATCTACTGTGGCGCGTTAAAATGTGACTAGTTATCTGTATGTGTGAGGAGAAATAACTATTAAACCAATGAAATAAAGAAGATTTTAGTTTTGGTGCCACTAAAACCTGCAGAGATGTGAATTTGGGGAGAAGGGTTGAAGTATGCTTCCCTGACGTGTACTTGATATGAGAAACATACTCCTCTGGGGTGGTTGAAGATCCAATTGTGTTCAGCATTTTGGGAGAAAAAGAGAAAAAAATGTCTGGGAAAAGGGTATTGACTTTCAAATCATTTTTCATTTAATTATCTCATTAGCTTTCCTGCAACCATTTTTTTTTTTTTTTACTTTTCTCTAATCCTTTTCCATTATTATTAGAACTTTTTAAAATTTGATTTCACACAGTTATTAGCATAACATGATCTGTTTCAGGATTGTCTTGGGGATCATCACAAAGAAGAACATATTAGAGCATCTCGAGCAACTAAAGCAGCACGTCGAACCCTTGGTGATTAGATATATCAGATCTCATAATTAGACACATTAGAAGTCAGGAAGCATGAAACTTGTGAACTGTTCAGGGCTTTTATGACATCGGCTGAACAATGAAATAATCTTAGGCTAAAAATCTGTATTAAACCATAAAACAGTATGTGCAAAATCCTTTTGTAGAAATTAAGCTGTTAATATGGACATACTGTTAGTCACAACATTAAAGGAAAGTAAACAATAGACTTTTGGATATTTTTGTTCTTGAGATCACGTAGATCCATTTAGTTGATCTGCTGATTTCCCCAGATGGGAAAGCATGCAGCTAGGAATACTTTTTCCTTCCATAATACAAATTAAGATTTTCATATATGCTAGTTTCTTATTGTGATCTTGACAGCTTTAAATAGCTGTTAAATAGCAAAGTAAGTATCACGTCTTTTGAGAAGCAAAGCCAAGCACGTTTTTTGATGTGTCACAGCATTAATCTTCTCTGTAATCCTCCTTTATCGGCATGATTTTCTAAAAGTACTCTTATTTTTAGTAAAATCCTGTGATTTTATGCAAAGTCCTGTGATTCTGCTGCTGTTACCTACAGCAATTAATGTACTCCTTCATAAAAAGTTCAGTGATATCCTGAGCCACTAAGTGGCATGCTACTATGTTGACTATTGACTTCAGAATGTACATGTTGTTTTAACTATGATGTTGTGAACTAACCTTAGGTAGAAGGTAGACTTTGTCTTAATTTGGACATGGATTGCTGATTACATCTCTACTAAACATACCCACCAAGTTTAGCTGCTTATGTGCAAAACATGCTAATTATGTTCTCATTTTATGCTAATATTTCACAAGTATTTCATGCGTCCTTTAATAAGACAAAATGAAATGTACTAACCAGAATAACAAGGGCAGCAGCTCATTCATTCTGCTCTTTGCTTCTCCTGTGATATTATCCTTTTGGACAGTCTCACCTTTTCTGAAATTTCACAGAGTTATGATTTTAAAAGCCATGAAGATGCTGTCATAAGAGCACAGTATCTAAATTGGAAAATTAAAACTTTCTTTTATTATTCACTATTTATTTTCTAAAGCTGTGAACTCCAAAAACTAGTTAACTATTGTTTATTTTATAAAAGTTTCATGGCCAATACAGTGTGCTCCTATGAATACATTCAGCGTGACCCAGTCCATCAGACTGGAAGGATCCTTTTGATTTAAAAATGGAGGGGAGTTTGATTTGCTGTTAGGATTTTGGGCCATCAAGCGGTACATTACTTCTGATGGCTAGGTTGGAACATGCTTCCCTTATGAAATGGGATCAATATCACTTCTTTTTCATACCTCTTTTTTCTTTGTCCCTCTTTGTTACTTTTTTGTTGGCATATGCTAATCAAAATTTCACTTTTGTAGAAACAAAAAGTTAAATAAAAATTGTCATGGGCTCTACTTGTATTACTTGTATTTCATTAAAATGGACTACAGCTGTCAGAGACCATCTGATGTGGTGTCTCAGCATTGCTGTCTTAACAAACCAGTGGTTCCTCAATATTTTGATTAATAAAATGTTTTTGTTTAAATAAGAAAATTAGGCTGTTTACTTTTGCTCTATTCCTGTCAACAAAAAGGACTTGGCTGCGGATTTGTTCTGCTTTATTATGTTCCTGCTTGGATTAATATTGATCTTCCATTTATCCTTTTCAGGCGCCTCCTTGGCATTATAACAAAAAAAGATATCCTCCGTCATATGGCCCAGACGGCAAACCAAGACCCCGCCTCAATAATGTTCAACTGAAACCCATAGCTGAGGAGAGAGAGGAAACCGAAGAGGAGGTTCATTTGTTGAATAGCACAACACTTTAGTCTGGGAGATACTTCTAAAATCAGAGACGAGAGCTGGGTTTTTGCATAACAGTGCTGCTGGAAATCAGGAGTTGGTCTGGGGAAATATGTGGCGAGGAGGAGTGCTGACTGGGAGCATGGGAAGGGAGAGCTGCTGACCTGCACTGGATGTGTCCTGAGACGTCAGGTCTGCCATGATAGTGCAGTGGGTGATCCATGCGAGCTGGCACAATTCTCCAGCCCCAGCCTGGTACTTCAGCATTGAAGATGTGTGTTTATTAGTCCCTGTTTCTGGAGGGATCACTCTGAATTGAGCCATCTTACGGAGACTGAAAGGTCTTGCCCTTTTTACCATTGAAAACTGTTGTGTTAACTCATGAAACGTATAATTATTACACGTTACCTTTCTACATTCCAGAAGAGCTTTATTTCTCTCTCTCCTGAGCCATAACAAAGCCTCTTTAAAATTGGTATGCCCTTTTGAAGCAGTTGTTTCTCATATTGAGATGTACTGTGAGTTACTGAGGTTCGATCACAAGAAGGGAGGTTTTTCTTGTGCCATTAAACATTTAAGTTTGTACATCATTAAATGCTTGGGGCAGTACAGATCCGCTGTGACAAAACCAGATTGAACAGATAATGCCATGCAAGAACCATGTGAGACTTCTTTCAGCCCATGTGCTGTCATGATATGAGAAAAATTAAAACCAGATAAAACTAGTGTTTCAAATAAAAATACTGGTTTTGCTGCAGAAAATGTCAATAATGTGACCTGGTCTTATGCAATTTTTGTATTATTGAAAACACTATGATATATACCAATGTTGTGCAGTATAAGGAAAAATACTGCTATTCTGTTAGTTAAGAGCTGAAACAATTCTGTATACGTGTATCTGGTAAAAATTGCATGCTACAACACTGGAGATCTTCCTCCCCCTTCCCCCCCCCGTCCTCGTAAAATTTGAGAATGGTCATTTTTAATTTTTCTTCTCCACAAAAGATGTTCCACTGCTGACATGGTAGGAAGAAATGTAACTCATAACTTGCACTAAATGTATATTATTTTTCTTGAAGTTTTACCATTCTTTATTTATATTTGTATGGATTAAAAAATCTATTAAATATGAATCAATATCTCACACAACTAATTACCTTTTTAAAGTGATTTTATAGAATAATTAATAATCCTCTGCAAGTAATGGAGGATTAGCAAATGTTTACAGCTAGATGAAGGATTTAAACAAAATGGTTTCGTTATGATCCAACATGCATAGAAGATAATTTTCAAATGTAACTTTCACTGCCATTAACTTGAGATTTCTTTTTTCCTTTACTAGCAGATAACCGGAACAGTAATAATAACATTTTATTTAAGAAAAACTGTAGGGTTTTAAAAATAATAGGAAAAAAAGCAACTACAATTATTAGCTTGGTTTTGACTCTTTTTTCTTTTCTTTTTTTTCCCCCCCAAGTAGATAGAGGTGTAAATGATATGTAGCCACAGAAGATGAGCAGCACTGCAGAATTTAATTAAGTACTTGAAACTTTGGCAGGACTTAAAAATTCAGCATCAACACACACACTAGTAGGTGAACTGCCAAATCCCTAACTTCTTTACTTTTTTCTTTCCAGACACTAAATTAATTTGTTTCATATTAATTTTATCAAACCATCACAAACACATGGAGAAGAAATAAGGCAATATGCTGCAAGCCTGAAGTAGGGAGGAAAAAAAGGGAGAAATTTGGCTGACAAAAATCATGCTTCATAATATGGGGTTAGATAAAATTGCCTTCTTTTAATAATTATGCCTACAAGACTGCAAAAATATAAATGGTAAAAGTCTAAAATAATAACCCTAGGTATCTCTAAGGCATTCATCACAGTTACCTCAGACATCTTTATTCACAAAGTACTCAGTATGATTTTATCTTAAGTACAGTAACACACTGAAACGAAATTCTGGTACTTTTGGCAAGCTCCAAAATAATGCCTGTGCTTAAGTGCTCTGCTGAATTTTTACTCGTTACAGTATAAAGCTGCCATCTACATCTCATCATCTCATCTCTTGCAGCAACTGGAACCAGTAGAACATAAAAGGTGTGAGTGGGCTCATAGTGATCAGCCCCTGTATTAAAAATGGGTTTTGAAGTGGAATAAGGAATTGGGCTGTGTTAAAAAAGGAGTGTTGCAGCAACTGGCTGTATTCTTCCACATAGAGTCAGCGGTAGTAGTTCAGAATTTGTTCTGTGACATTATGCAAGCCTGAAGAAACTTCACAGGAGAAACTCCACAAAGAGCAGGATTTGGCCCATTTACAGAAGGCAGCTCTGGAAGTTGTGGGTGATGCTGATTTCTGTTGTTTAATTTTTTTCTACAGTGGAAGAATATAAACACGGTACTCGTGTAAAACTTACTTTAAATCAGTTTGAAACCTCTGCCATGTCTGATGTTCTCCTAGAACAAAGCTGTGTGTACTGTATTAACTCATCCCTGATTCTACAGACTATACAGTCTGAATTAAAATACAGTTCAGACCCTGTTGTTTTATATAATTTCAGTATGGGTCCCAAGTGCTGCATATAAATTGTGCATCTCTGTTTACTCTTCTTACCTGCTAAGCATTCCCCATTGACATTTAAAATGTCTTCTGGTAAACATACATCAGAGGTTCTGGTAATGAAGTAGGTCTGCCTGTGCTGTGCAACAGAAATTTTCTAACATAAAACTTCCAGCGCCTTACTCAAGTTACTAATTTGAAAAACAACATGGTGGATGGGAGGGGGACAGTGTCAGCATTTTTATTTTTTTAAACCATTCAATTACTGGTTTATGAAGAATGCATTCTTTGTTAATCTGTGATGTTGCCTAGAGCTGTATTTAATACTGATCTTAATGTTTTTATTTATAATAGTGTGGTAGAGCTGCATATCATTACAGTAAAAATTCTGATTACTGTGATGATTTAATCAAACATTAAAACTTCTGTATGACCATTTTTTGTTCTGTCCTGTTTTCTGAAACAATATTTGTGTTGATTTATGTATTTATTTTTCCTGAGAGAAGGTGAACAGCTAGGAATTTGTCATCTGCCTACTAGTTTTGCTTGTAAAAGAAAAGAATGAATTTTAGGAGGAGATGCAGTCCTTGTATTGCCTAGTATAGGGCTACAAACCAGTAGCCAAATTAACTCAAACAGATCAGTATTAGGTCTTTTTTTTCCAAAATGGACATTCTGAAATTGTTTTATTATGTAACGACAGAAGAGTTGTCTTCCTGCTTTAAAGGGGTTAAAAGTGGATGAGGCTCACTGAAAGACAGAATTACATAGCTTCTGCACAGTACATTTTTAGTACCTCTGGTTTTAAAAAAAGGTAAGTTAGACATCTGTTCAGGATGTATATTAATGATGTTATAGAATCATAGAATGGCTAGGGTTGGAAAGGACCTTAAAGATCATCAAGTTCCAACCCCCCTGCCATGGGCAGGGACACCTCCCACTAGAACAAGCTGCTCAAAGCCTCATCCAGCCTGGCCTTGAACACCTCCAGGGATGGGGCATCCACAGCTTCCCTGGGCAACCTGTTCCAGTGTCTCACCACCCTCCCAGTGAAAAATTTCTTCCTCATGTCTAATCTAAATCTACCCTCTTTCAGCTTATAGCCGTTACCCCTTGTCCTCTCACTACACTCCCTGCTGAAGAGTGCCTCCCCATCTCTCCTGTAGTCCCCCTTCAGGTACTGGAAGGCTGCTATGAAGTCTCCTCGGAGCCTTCTTTTCTCCAGGCTGAACAACGCCAATTCTTTCAGTCTGTCCTCATAGGGGAGGTGCTGCAGTCCTCTGACCAATTTTGTGGCTCTCCGCTGGACAGCACTTCAGTGTTTTTTCAGTTGGTGTTAACAGTTTTCCTTCTCCCTTAGAGGTTAATAGAGAAGACTGGAAAATCCACACTAAGATCCTTATTTGTGCAGATTTAAATTAAAATACAGAAGACAAATACTTTTTTATTTCTTGTATGATTTGCAGGGCATAATCTGCAGGTCTCTTCTGCTTGGAACCTAAAAGGAAGGGGGAAATGAGACTGACCTTTAGAGAAAGTATCTCCTTTTTACATATAAAACATGAAATTCTAGGCCCATGAAAAAGTCCGTATATGCTTGTGCTTATATGTTTGAACACATGGTGAGTTAAGCAGGGTTGTCAACTTTACAATAAAAGTAGATGTGGCATGCACTTCTGATACCTGTCAATACCTTTTTGGTTTAAAAACTTGAGATAGTTTTGTAGAACTCTGAGTTACACAGTGAATTACTGTCACAGTTTAACCCCAGTCTGGAATATCCCTTTGGCCAGTTTCTGGCTGTGTCTCCTTGCAGCTGCTTGTAGAGAATAATTCAGGAGGGGAGAAGCAGCAGGAGAAGCCAAGAAAGTCCTTGGCTTAATGTAACCATTGCTTGCCCACAGCTAAAACATCCCTGTGTTACCAACATTGTTCTCAGCACAAATCGAAAAACAGAGTAGCTACCCTGAGGCTATGAAGAGAATTAACTCTGCCCCTGCCAAAATAAGCACAATTATTTATTTGTTTATGCAGGAAGGAATTACACGTTGGCAGTAAAATAAGTTGCTAAAAAGTTAGGACAGCGGTGAGATTTGAGCACGTTAGTACTGACCCTTTTCCTTAGTAGTACTGTAGTCACTAGTAATGAACTGCTACAGTACTAGTCACTGTACAGTTGAAGGCCTGTTGAGTAAGAGCAGATGCTAGTTTCTGTTAGTTCAGGAGTTTTGTTTTCAGGCAACTGCTTAAGTGTAATAACAAGAAACTAGAGCAGTGGACCCATGAACTTGAAAACAATTCATTTGCATCTTGTACAAAATCACTTTGATTCTATTTTTAAGTCCAGATTAGTGAAAACAGGGTGACCTCATCTGACTAATAAGGTAGGAACTGCAGTGGAATTTGTAAAAACCAGCTAAAATTACAAGATAAATTAATCTTATTTTTTTTCCTGTTAATTCATCTAGATGCACAAGATTGAGAGCAGCTGTAGTTTTGTTATGCTGCCAAAGGGAAGGCTGCTCGCTCTAACAGAATTCTCTACCTAGGCAGTGGGACAGAATTCAGGAAACGCATGATGCCAGTAAAAGTCACCAAGAGCAAGGAAATAGAGGTTGGTAAGTGTAAATAACAACGTGGTTGTAGTTGAGCTACACCCACCAAGTCGCTGAGGGCATCAATGCCTACAGCTTCTGTAGGGAATGCCCTCCGTGTGCTTCCTCACCAGCACCCGCGGGGCAAGGCTCAGCCCAAAGCCTACAGCGCGGGCAGTCCTGCCGTCCCTGAGGGGCTGAAGCATCCGCAGCACCACAGGCAGCAGCACCGGCACCAGGGGAAGGGCCGTGACCCGCCCGGCCCGACGGATCCTGCGGTGACCGGAGACCCCGCAATCCCCT
>NW_010120312.1:0-1850 GCF_000699245.1 Pterocles gutturalis
TAAATTACTACCTATTGCTTCTATGACCCGGAGTGTTTCAGCTGCTTACCTATTCCTGTGGCCGCCAATCTCGACGTTGTCTCCTCCTCCCCCGCAGACGATCTTCTTCTTCTTCTTCTTCTTCTTCTTCTTCTTCTTCTTCTTCTTCTTCTTCTTCTTTTTCTTCTTCTTTTCTTCTTCTTCTTTTCTTCTTCTTCTTGCGGCTCCACATTCAGTAAGAACTTGTTTCCAGGCCACGTTGGATGCCAGTTGCCGCTGGTATGGACTCAGACGTAGACCAATATGACCAAGCTGTAGCCATTTATTATGCCTCGATTACACACTTTTATACAGAGCTCTTGCAGATAGATTTGGCAGTTACTAATTGGATAGAATGATTGTAAAATCCTAAAAACAAAGTTACTCTTGGCTAACTTTAGTCCTGGGAACGGGACCCTTAACATTACGTAATCATGCTGATTGTTTACCTTCAGTTCCTCCTTATCTCACTCACATTCTGTACAATTGCTTTCTTTCTCATCCCTTGCAGGTCTTATTTTCTCCTGTAGTAGAAATCAACTACATGAGGACCTTCATCTAAAAAAGGTTCTGACAAACATGAGTATTTTTCTCCTAAGAAGATTCTGACAAACATAAGTATTTTTCTTCCAAAAAGAAGCAGCCCCTGCGGGTGTGGGCCTTATTTCTGCTGTTGCCTGGTCGTTTTCTGCCTTGATCCACACCAGCACTGACTACAGCTAGCCATCTAGAACTGAATCTACATTTTCCCTTCAGAGCCCACTGAAGCAGCACAGAGTTTCACATGTGCATGTTTGTGCACATACATCACGGATGTGAGCTAGCTCTGTGTCATGCTTTTTCCTCTTCCACACCTCTCCAGGCTGGATGAAAGTTTCCCTAACAGGGAAGACAGCAGCTAGACGATGCTGCGGCCTGTGCCACATCAATTTCTCCAGCTTTTGGGGTGTTTATGAAACAGGATGTATGGTTCTACCCGCATTGGGGATGCAGTCCACACGCATTGGGGATGCAGTCCACATTGATGGGTGAGAAACAGGTTGAGCCTCCTTTTGGTTGAAGGGCAAGCAGTGAGTTTGCAGCAGACAGCACTAGATGGTGCAGTCACACCAGTGCCACCACTCAGGCGTCCTGGCTCGCTGTCCGGCACAGGTTCACAGCGGCAGGCACTGCGTACCCCCAAGAGCATTTCTGGTAGCACCATTCCTGTTACCGAGGGGTTGCACTGGAAAGAAAAAAGGGGCAGAAAGGACTCTCGCAGTCCTACCTTGCTTGCAGCAACAGAGATCAGAGCCCTTTAGCACAGTGCTGTGCAGAGCACTCAAAGGACAAAGCCCTATGGTTTGCATTGGCAGGTACACAAGGAGGGACCTTTTTTGCATCTTCACTGTTGAGAAAAAAAATTTTCTTATATTGTCACACCTGCCATGCAGGGCTGACCAGGACCAGGCTGGTGCCTTGGTGTCATTCAACCATTCAGAAGGCGGGAGATAACACTTTCACTGCCACTGACCTGCCCTTGTCCTCAGCATCTTGGCAAACACACTCTGTGTTACGGGAAGACCTGTTGGAGGGCCTTGGATGAGTATCTGTCATTCCCCACTGAGGTAATGATTGATAGATAGACAGACAGATAGATAGATAGACAGATAGATAGGCAGATATACGGCAATAGATATCCAATTGCAAGAATCCAATTGCAAGATCAAGACAGATTACGCCAAAAAAATCCAATAAAAGCATTTTCCCAGCAGGGAGACCTACGCCAAAGAGAAAAATGCTATAATCGAGATTGTTCAGCGCATATTCTCGTTTAGAGAGTTTGTGCCTGC
>NW_010120313.1:0-96535 GCF_000699245.1 Pterocles gutturalis
CCCCCAAAAAAAAAAAAAAACAAAAAACAGAAGGAACTGAACTTTTCTCTGAGAAAATAAGGAAAGAAAGCCTTACAAAGTTAGAGTCCAGGGGGAGAAATTGTTTAGAGTATGAGCAGAAAGCATGGATATAGTGAACTAAGCAAGCATTAATTCTTAATTGGTTCTAAAACACTCACTAATCTAGACAAGGTAACTGCCTATATAAAAAAATTCCTAGGCCTAAGCTTTCTTCCCCCTCTAAACAAGCATTTTTGAAAGTTATGAAAATAACAACAGATCTTAACAGTAATAATTATAACAACAACAACTACTACTGTTGTATAAGATTATTGCCAGTGAAGGTTACATGCCAGTTTATCATACTGTTTTTTTAAAACAGGAAGAGGAACATATATGTATTTTCTATTCAAAAAAAACCCCAAGCACTTCAAACGATCAACATAAAGCATTGTTCATTATTGCATGACAAATTCCTGCAGCAGTATATAGCAGTTATTTGAACCGTGTTAATTATCATTCATCCCTGGACTGTAATCCAGATGTCTGAGATTTGGGCTACACTTTGACAATGAGCGATAAGACGCTACTTTATGGTTCTTTTACCACTGCGAGCTGTGCTATTTCCTAGGGAGTTCAGTCTTGCAAATAAAATGCAGAGGACATTGTCTGCACACTGAGAATGGGACAACAGCAGCTGTTCCCAGTGATTTTAAGTGTAGGATTAGACCATCGGCTGAATGTGAAGGCTTTTCCTTTGAAGGACGTCCTCTGAACATTTCCCTGCACAGGTGAAGAAGGATACTATGCAAAATTTATTAGCTGCTGACTAACATACACAGTATGAAATAATACGTCTTTTATTTATTCTCTCTGCAACAGTTAATTACATTAAGCTAAATTTATACCAGTACTCAGGCCAGTTGCAAGTAGGTTTGAGGGGTGTTTTTGAATTTGTCATTTTTGTAAGAGGTCACTGCTATGCAAAATATTTTCCATCGAAAGCAGATCCAGCTAAAATAATTTGTGTGGCTGGTTATGCATTCTTGCCTGACTTTTACGAACTCAAAAGACATGCTCATAAATACAAGCTGTCCTCTCTACCTCATTCTTCCCCCTCCTCCTCCCTGACTCCTTGCACCACCAAGGCTGCTAGTCTCCTGGTCTGTTCTGCTGCTTTAACTGTTCAGCCAACTGATGAAATAACCCAGCAAGAAGGACCATGAAACTGAGCAACGGGCAGCCAGGGAGCACCAGCCACCTTGGATGGTTTACACTTTGTGCAAATCTGCCCCAAGACTTCAGGTCATGTCCAGCACGACTTGGATTTTTTTTGTATGTTCAGCTGCATCCAAGAGAGCACGAGTTTTTCAGCGTTCATTTGACCTCCTTACTAAAGTACAAGGCTGTGCTCCAATCACAGCCTCACTCAAAAGTAAATAAGTGATGGTTTTGTGGCTCTTGACAAAAATTACTTGAAGTCTCTTTAAGTAATCACTCATCAAGTTTTTAAGCAAACATATAGTCACTGGAGCAGGGGAAAAAGGAAGCAGACTGAAGTAGACTGTTTCACAGCTTTTTAAATGACCCCAGCATGTCTATGTGAACTTTCGAATGGTCACTTCCATACACAGTTATGAGGGGAGAATTTTAAAACCAAAGATCAACCTGTGAGACTTCCCAGATGTTATTCTTTTTTATAGAGTGCACCTACAGGCTTTTACTACACTCTTTTACTGATTTCATAACCACTTGAGTTGGAAAAGGCACTTTGGAGAGGGTGGTACTTTAACAGCATCAACGAGAGCAGCAAGGTGGTGTTTGGTGCAGGGCTCTGCAGGCTTGCTCAAAGTGGGCTTGGGCAGCACCACACACCCAGCATTCACTGCGGTTCCAGGAGACGGACCTTGCTAGAGGAGGAGGGCTCTGGAAAACCTCAGGGTGCGCCAAGTCAATGCAGATATGTTGCATGGTCTAATGGCCGTATGGGTGGCAGGGTAGGGCTGGCAAGTGAACAAAACTCGGTTAAAGTGAGCCTGGAGACCTACTCTACCACAGGCAGCTGACTGCTTCTTCTCTGCACCTCATTTTTTCCACAAACGTTAAGATATAAAAATACCTCCTTTATTCCATTTCTTTGTCTTTTTTGTTCCATTAATTATAAGAGGTATATGAAAGACCTGAAGGTCATCATAACACAATCAAGAATATTTCGTAAAAGAGACAAAATTACGTTTGCAAAGCAACACAAACAATGATCAGCTTCAGACACTCTTCAGAACTAACATTATTTATTTATTAAAAGGAATTAGAAGCTGAAATTAATTATTATTAACCCTATTCTTTCTGAATGGCCCTAAACCCTTGGTTTTATACTTTTGATTCTTTCCAATAATTTTGTTTAAGAATTAGACTTTTGCTACTTCAATTTATATCTCCGTCCATGCCCAGAAGCTTGAGAAATGTCAGTTTTGAATTTAACACCTTTTTTGACTACAACGGCTTTCACATGACGAAATTGGGAGGGCTACCCTCTCCCCTCCTTCATTCACACAATCCAGTGAACAAAGCTCTACGCTTTCTGCTCCATGGTCTATTCCATCCCAGGATCTACTGTACTCACCACTAAATCAATTAACATTCATTGCAGCAGCATCTGGAACTAACAGAAAAGAGGATTATTTTGCAACCCAAGGAAAAGAGGGAAAAACTGTCAAGTCTGCAATGAACTTCAAGATTAAAACCACTTCGAGACTACAAATAGAAATTGCTCAGAACATAATGTGCTGTACCCAAGAAATGAAGCATAACCTCAGAGTTCATGGTCTGGTCATTCTTTATAGTCATTAGGACATAAAACTAGCTTGACTAAGGCACCTGCATCCATTTTATTTCTTCAGATTGGTCACTTTTGGAGAAGCCTTATTTTTGTCTAATGCACTTGTATGAGTAACAGAAACTATATATATATATGTGTGTGTATTGTTTTGTGTTCATTACATTGCTGGTACCTACATCAAAAGAGGAACACAAACACATATACATAAGGCTCAAATGTTTATTTTCCCTCCTATTCTTTTCACCTCTACATGACTGGTTTTGAACAGAACCCAACCTCTGAAAAATTATCCAAGAAACTGTAATGAGACATCAAAGAGAAGAAAGACAGCAAAATTAATTGCAGCAATTTCCTTTAACCACTACAACAACAAGAGCATTTTAGCAGCTGTGTGGGAGTGTCATCATATGACAGAGCAAAGGAATACATTACAGGGAAAGCAAGACAGTGGAATGCATCTGGCCATTTATATCCATTTTCTTGTCCAGGGAAACCTAATAAGTCAGCTAGCAGCATGTTTCCAGAAAACACATCATTCGCTTAAGCCCCTTCTGTTGCACACTCTCTTTCAATGGATAACAAATCCAAGGCACATTTCAGCATCTGCAAAGCCTCAGGCAACCTCAGGAAACTGTTGCATGTTGCATGGACCAGCCTCAGGTATGTATACAGAACACGGGCGTTGCACTTGGAGAACCACCACCTTGTACTCAAGCTCCTATACTATCTGCTGAGACATACACTGAAACTAGAGCTGGATGAAAGTGCTCTGACAGAGCATTTTACATTGGAAAGTAACAGGTTGATGAGTTTAAAACACTCTGGATAACATGTCAGATTATACAAAATAAAAATAAACTAATAAAACCAGACTGGTTTATATCCTCAGCTACCTCATCTCAGTTTTCAGCACTCCACCAGGCACCTATTCCTACACAGCGCTGTGAAAGGTACCTCAACTTTTATGAAATCTAGGACCTTTTTTTTCCAAAATTGTCTTTTTTTTTTTTTCATTTTAAACAGGTGACTAAAATACTCAAAATCTTAAAATTAAGTGCATTCTTTCATATTAAATGAAATGTTTCATTTCTCCTGAAATAGTTACAATCTAGCAAAAAGGTCAAAAAATGTCCTTTTGTATTAAGTAAAAATTATTTTTTTAAATTGTTGTATATGCCAAGAAGCAAATAAATTAATTATTCACACAACTTTGATGCAGACTTATGGAGAAGCTTTGGAACAATGTAAAAGCTCAAAGTAACTGGACCGATAAACCATATTTGTCGTCCTTTGTCAGGACTGAAAAATTGCATGGAATTCCATTACATTAAAAAAAAAAATCACAGTAATATCTTGTAATAAGTACAATAACAGAAATTAAAGATTAGAAGAAAAATACGTAACTTAAAATGCAGTAAGTTTCCCCTGGAATTAGAATTCCATTATTTTTTTCAAACTTAAAAAGGTGGCAGTTTTAGTCTTCGTCATTTACAGAGAAAATTGGATTTGGTTTGGTTTTCTTTTCTCTTTCACCTGCATATGGAATGTTAGTTTGACAGATTCCTCATGGATGAAAATAAAAACCTTCAGCCTGGATCAAAAAATAGAGATGCTTCACACAGTCCAGATATAGACTGGGGGACCATTTTGTGAATAGCTTCACCATACTGACCCTGAAGGCACAATTTGGTTCATATATAGAAGACTTTTCCTGGTGGAAGGCTCCTATCCTCAGAGGCAGAAGAACTGTGTTTGGTGTAAGAGCCCTGATGCAGAAAATATCATCTGGTTGCTACTCAAATGATGTTGCCGACATTAGATTGTATCCAGAAGGTTCTTGGGTTCTTGTTATATATTTCCACAGCTCATATATGTTTATAAACATCTACAAACACGCTTAAATATAGACCTACCTCTATAAACATCAGTTATTCTCAATCTCCTCAGAGACTCAGAAGTCAAGAGACAGTGTCAGGCTGGCAGCTTGTTAAGAAGGAAAAACCAGCTCATTACCCTTATACTGAACTAATTCTGGCATCCCATTGTTGAATTATTTCAGAGCACTTTCTGACAAGGTAATTCCTCTGTCTCCCACCTACTTGAAATCAACAATTAAAAGTTATTCCACAACATTACTTGTAAATATTTTTTTTCTAGGATAGCTGGTAGCAATTATTCAGTGTCAGCTGAAGAAAAGCAGATCTGAATTCATCAGACTCCAACAATGGATTTTTACCAAAATCTCTCAGAAGCCCTAATACTGATAGAGATGGCAAAAAAACCTTATCTGGAGGTTAAAGAAGAGAGCACTCTGACTGAACAGTCTGCTGAAATAAGACAGTAAGGGAAAACATAGAAACACAGAATCATAGAATGGATTGGGTTGGAAGGGACCTTAGAGGTCATCGAGTTCCAACCCCCCTGCCATGGGCAGGGACACTCTCCACTAGCCCAGGTTGCTCAAAGCCTCATCCAGCCTGGCCTTGAACACCTCCAGGGATGGGGCATCCACAGCTTCTCTGGGCAACCCGGGCCAGTGCCTCACCACCCTCACAGGAAAAAAATTTTTCCTAATATCTAATCTAAATCTGCCCTCTTCCAGTTTAAATCCAGTACCCCTCATCCTGCCCTTTTAAAAAGTCCCTCCTCATCTTTCCTGTAGGCCCCTTTCAGCCCTGGAAGCTGCTCTAAGGTCTCCCTGGAGCCTTCTCTTCCCCAGGCTGAACACCCCCAACTCTCTCAGCCTGTCCTTGTACAGGATGTGCTCCAGCCCTCTGACCATCTTCATGGCCTCCTCTGGACCCGCTCCAACAGCTCAAAGTCCTTCTTGCATTGGGGGGCCCAGAGCTGGATGCAGTACTCCAGAGGAAGTCTGATGAGAGCAGAGTAGAGGGACAGAATCCCCTTCCTCGACCTGCTGGCCACGCTTCTCTTGATGCAGCCCAGGATCCAGTTGGCCTTCTGGGCAAAAAGAATGTCCACAGAGGCAAGGCCAGTCAGCGTGCTAGAAGCTTGGGAGAGCTACAGTTTGTGGGATGATCCCATGGGTCTTCAAACCAATACAAAAAAAAAAAAGCATGGGAGGGAAAAAAATAAAATGTGAAAGGAAAACCCCCAGTCAGACTGCTCTTGTCATCAGCAAGTATTCCAAATCCTCGTGAGATGCCAAACAGCTGCCTGAACTAGGTCCTCCCCCCTCAGAACACAATGGAGCCCTAAGACAGCCTGGAAACTGATCTAGAACCATAAAGTGATCTAGAATGAGCTCTGGAATTAGATCTAGAATAATAAAGATATCTATAATGAGTGCTAGAATCAGCTCTAGGATAATATCTAGATTCATAAAGCTCTAGACTGCTATCGAGAATCATGAATATATTTAGAATGATATCTAGAATTATAGCTAGAATGCTATCTAGAACCACAAATTGATCTAGAACCTGATATAGAACCATTAAGTGATCTAGAGCCAACAAGCCAGCTAGAACCTGATCTAGAACCTTAGAGTGATCTAGAACCTAATGTAGAACCATGAAGTGAACTAGAATACAATATATAACCACCTCCTTGCCAAAACCCTGAACTCCTCACACTATCAGCTCATTTTCAGTTTTTCATTTGGGAACACCCCCGAATCCCCTCAAGGCTACTCTCTATCCATTCTCCTCCCAGCCTGTACTTGTTCTTGGGATTGCCTCAACGTATGTGCAGGACCTTGCACTTGGCCTTGTTGAACTTCATGAGGTTGGCATGGGTCCACCTCTCAAGCCTGTCCAGGTCCCCCTGGATGACATCTCTTCCCTCTAGCATGTTGACTGCACCACACAGCTTGGTGTTGCTGGCAAACTTGCTGATTGTGAACTCGATCCCACTGTCCATGTCGCCAACAAAGCTGTTAAATAGCACCAGTCCCAGTACTGATCCCTGAGGAATGCCACTCGTCACTGGTGTCCATTCAGACATTGAGTCTTTGACCACAACTCTCTTAAGATATAAGAATAAAGGTGAGCATTAATTGCCACAAAATGCCAGAAGTTCAGAAGGTCCAGAGGCTGGCAGGGCGATCTGCCAAGGCTGGCAAACCACAGCCCACTCTAGGACTTCTGCACAAGAAATGGGAGCTGCAGACACGCCTCTGGCACTGCCTTTGCCACCCCGGTTTGCTGAAGCATGTCTCCTGCCTCAAGATGCTTTCCCACGTTTGCCAGCCTGAAGATGTGGCTGGCCTGTACCCTACCAGTGAGAGCAGCCCCTCTCCCCAGCCCACTGTGGGTGGCACGTACCCTTGCCCTCCTTGGTATGTATATTGTCTGGCAGTGTCTCATTCAAATGTCAAGATCTTTCTCGAACACTTGAGTAGAAATGGCCCCTTCAAAAAAAAAAAAAAAAAAAAAAAAGGCATAGAGCGAAACAAAGATACAAAAACAGAGAAGAAAGAGAGCTGAGAAATGTAATTGATTTCAACTAAATTATGTGTTTTAACATGCTACACTATTTCAGACTTTGATATAATTAACTTTTCCTTAAACATACTTAGCAGTGTCAAAGATCACTTCTCAAGATAATGATAAAGTGGCATGGAAAACTCCTGCAAAATACATGCCATGTTGTCAGGAAGAGAGGCATACTAGTGAGGCATAAGCAGGAGCATAATGAGCATTATTTTAAAAATAGCAGATTTAATTCATATTTGTACCTGTAGGCTAAGAATCTTCAAATTAAGGTTTTTTGTTTGACAACAGGGATATTTATCATGCTTCACAGCTTTCCCATGTAGCAGATAAAGTCCTGAGACAGCAATTCAGGGATGGATACACTACAGCACGCTATAAGAGAGTTTTACAAAACTGACACAGGAAGGCATTGGCACACCCAGGAGCAAAATTAGTGCTTCCCAGTGGTAAGGCAACATTCTTCCCAAAAGGCCCAGTGGAAAAGAACATAAACCTACATGCATGCTTGGGAAAAAAATTTTTTTTAAAAGTGCATTTGGAACTCATATCAGAGTCCACGATTATCCATAGCCATGTTTAGATGAATACCAAGTGGAGAAAAAAATAAAGTCACAAACAGAACTGAGAATATGTGAGGTTTTCATGAGCTTGCCAAATCCTGCACTGCAGAATAAGAGTAAAAATCAGCTGCTGATTCCAAAAAGTTTGCCACATGCTGCTGTTGTTTCAGGTCACTATATACTTACTACCTGTACAGTGCAAAGTCATCCCAAAGAACTTCCAGAAGAATTTGTTGCCTTCTTGGAAGAAAAAGATAGAAGAACAACTTCCGAAAAATATGTGCTAGAATAGGCAACCAACCACAAAGTAACTCAGCAAAAAGAAAGCTGCAGAGTTCCTCTGTCTTCCAAATAACACAGGTAAATGAACAGCCAGTCTCTGCCTCCTGGGAAATAAAGTCTCTTGCACCCCAGTGATGGAAGCAAACCTAGGAACTATGACCCCCTATGTACTAGGATGCATCTTGATATAACTGTTTGGGGTCTTCTGTAACCTTTCAAAGCGGAGGCTGAGGGGGAAATTACCGTGCTTGTTCTTCCCTTTGACTCTTCAACTCCTCGCAGCTCTGGCACAGTGTTACAGAACATACTACAGATCAAGTAGAAATATGCAAAGTAGAAGCTATACAACATCTACTTCAGCAAACAGGATGAAGGCCATAAATAGCACCAGTAACTAGAAGATTCTTGCCTTTTGTACAGGAGAGATTGGAAAAGACCTCTCTGTTGAAGTAGAAATAGAGAGAAATTAAATTAGAAAAAGGCTTGAGTTAGAACTGTATGCTACTACAGACAGTACAGGTACATTAATATTTATTTCTAGCATCCTTCTATTAGTACATGTGTATTCATTCCTGGTCACATTTCAACTGGCTGAACTATTTAGTGATGAACTGAACTGGGGAACTGAACTCCCCAGGGGGGAGCAGGAGGGTAGGAACTGCTCTAGCCAGCGCTGAAACTGAAAGAAACACTTGTGAAACTGCAATCACACAAAGTAGGTCCTACAAATGTATGTGAAACTCATAAGAAATACTACCTTTGTAGCAGTCAAAGGAGATTTCTGAAATAGGTCAGACATACAGTAATACTACATTCATTTATACTAGTATGGCAATATTATGATTTTAGCTTTATTCTGGTCAGTTGTTTCCAATACAATGAACATACCCAGTCAGAGACTGTTCAATGTTTTAGTAAACACTTGGCTCACTTGTCAGCAGCCCATTAGCCACTTCTCTATTTGCAGCCATGTTTTCTGAGGGACAGCAGCTGTTGCAGAGGATGCTTCATTATTAGGCTGCTATTGATAAGAGTTAATATTCTCTGAAAAATTTCTAATTAACCTAGTATGCCACATCCCCATCTTTGTGAATCAAGTAAAATGCGATTTCTTGAATTTTAATTTTCTAAATCACCTCAAATGCTCCAGAATGTAATTTAACAGGGAACACATCACAGTTTGACTGGAGGCTAAGTGAGATTTTGAACTGCAGTTTTCCCCTTGTCTATATATTAACCTTGCTTTCTGGGGCTCATGGCTTCCCCCTGGATTGACTGAAAAAATTCCAAAGCAAAAATCCCAAGCTCCAGAGACAAAAATCACTGAAATTTCTGACAACATGTATATTCTTCTTCTGAGGTCAGCCTGCTCACAAGGAACACCGCATACCCAGGAGAACTGTTGGGTACCACCCAATGTCCTGATCAGTGCCCCTCTTCCATGGGGAAAGTGAGCAGGATGCTGGATCAAAGTCCAGAACTTGATTTCTCCCGCCTGTTTACAGAGGCTTAAGAAGTTTTAGGGCTAGACACAGAGTTTAGCTGCAGTGATAAATAATTCTTCTCCATCTCCCTGCTGAGGACCATGGTGGACAGCTACGTTTCTTAGAAGGGACAGAACTTCCCATAAGGAAGAGAGGAAAAAATATTTTCTTATGGCCACTCTTAGCTGAGAACAAACTCCTGGAGGAACAAGGCAGTCACAGATTTCTCATTCCCCGTTCCACTGTGGGATATGCTTTAACTTGCTTTCCACTAGCTTAAATTTGCAGCAGTCCATAACTAACACACAGACAAAACAACACACTCTTTACACACATAGTTCATTTCCTAGAGAGATAATCAAAGAAAATAAATGAGCTGCATAACAGATGTGTCATATAATGCACCATTGCAGCAATACAGACAGAGCAAGAGCCTATTCAGAAAAAAGTCTGCAATAAATCTTTCCTAATTATTCCTATGTATCTTAAAAACTCCTATATATCTATTGTGAGACTTTAGTGAATGACTCACTTGAACATAAAATACAGATGATATTAGAATAACCTCTAAACTGGAATTACAGCTGATTGTGCTCAGAGATGCAGTACTGGAGAGAAACTAAAAGAATTAGGCTGAAGTTATTAATCAAGTAAAAAGGGCCAATTTATGTGAGTTATGTGAACAGGGAACAATGGCTATGTGCGCATGCACATACATACCGCATCAGTGCTTTCCAATAATCACATATTCTTTTTGTAAATTATTTTAAGAAATAAATAAATCAGGAAGGATCATTACTTACTGTTTACTTAGAGTGGAAATTAATGAGCGTTTCTTGGAAAGCTCCAGGGTTCAGCATAGCTGAAGACTCTAAGACAGAGATGTTCATCCAAGAGTGTAAATTACTTATCAACTAAAGAAAAATAGCAGGAAATGTTTTTATAAAAGGATCATTTCTTTTAGAAATAAAATATTACATTTTAAGTATTTAATTTCCTTAAGTTTTGGCTAAAAATATAAAAATTATTACTGTGGATGTTGATTTTTGCCTCTTTTTTTTGCCAAGACCAATAGAATTTAATCTTTAAACAATTATTATCAAATGAACTTGTATGTTTCACCTAGAGTAATGAACTCCAATATGTAAGCAGTTCTTGCTAAAAAAAAGTTAGCTCCTTCTAACCTGTTGGGTGTTATTTCTCATGTGCCACAATACAACAAACAGGTAAACAAGATTACTTACAGTAAGTCAGTTTTGGTTACTGAAGTTATTTCTTCTTTGAGACAGCTTATTGGGAAGCCCCAGAATTCAAAACTTGGGAATTCAAATATTTTTTATGCTGGAAAGTTCTGAACAGAGTCGTCTGTTTACTAGCACTTTGTGTCTTGGTTTTAAAACCACTGTGTACCTAAGGAACTTTACATATGTGGAGTAGTTCCATAATCTTAGTAAGTGTATTGGGATATGTGCATACTTGTAGAAACAGAGATTTACAGGCTAAGTTTGTCTTTGTATTTAAATTTAAATTTCAGCGCAGACTCTGTTCAGGGATATTTAGATGGAGAGATGTATTTGAGGTTCACCACTCTAAAGAAGACTGGTTTTAAAAAAAAAATCACCTAGAGTAGAACATAATTATAGTGCTGAGCTCATAAATAGGTGGCCCTGGATGCCTGTATTTGCTGTTTTTCAAACTATTCACTTCCACAAACACAGAAGGGAACTAAAACATCTCTGGGAAAACAAATACAGCATTTAAAAAGAAACACTGGGGTTCCAACTGTTATTGTTTTATTGGACAAATGTTCTGAAGAATGATGTTAGCTGTATTTCCCTTTTTCTGAATACCTAAAACACACTTCATCTAAAAGAAAAACAAGTGAATTTTCACAATGTTGCACATATTCACCTCCATTTTAAAAGAAACTAATTTACTTAGAAGAAAGGCCACAGCAATTTTTTGGTCCTGTGCACAGAGAACAGTGACACCTATGTAACAGAAGCAAAAAAACAGTCACTTTCATTCTATATTTGCTTATAAACTTGTATCTTATTACAGCTTTCCTAAGGCCAAGGAGGCTAGAAGGTTGGCTAGCATGCTTGGTTCAATAGCTTTCATTGGTCACCTCTCTACACAGAGTAGCTTCCTCTGTGAATGAGAGGACAGTATAACACTCTCTATGAATAATTCTAACGTTGGATTTTTCTAAGAACTACTGACATTTGTCATGCTTCTGAATGAAATATCGCCTCACATATGAAGTAGATCTTTTCACTGTGGCCACAAAATGTTCCTAAAAGGGATATATACAGATGCACTCACGTAACAACTTCAACACATGCCTTATTCTTCAGAATCTCTTTCTAGACAAAGAAGTAAGATCTGGAAAGCTACAGAATTAGCTCTAGTATTTTGTAAAAATATCTAGTAAAAATAAACAAAAAATTATGAAATGTTGCAAGATATGTATCAGAAAACCCTCAAGGATATACTTCTGAGCTCCTTCAAAGGTTATCTAAAGAAAGATTCAAAGTAGTTAGAACTACTTTTCCTTTCCTAACTCTGTTTCCATTGGTTGAAAATTTATACAGATGAAGTGACCTAGTTTGAATATATCATTGTAATCCCTACCTCCAGGAAAGTCTTGGGGAAAGGGTGGGGGGTGAAGCTCAAAGACTATGGCTTGGAAGAGGAAATGGATCACGGATAGTGAGTAGACAACATGCCAAGCCTCTTCCTGTTGCAAGGGGAACAGACAACAACCAGACCCTTCCGCTTTGAAGAGCCCCTGAACAAATTGCTGTCATAGAATCACAGAACGGACAGAATGGTTTGGGTTGGAAGGGACCTAATCATCTAGTTCCAACCCCCCTGCCATGAGCAGGGACACCTCCCACCAGCCCAGGTTGCTCAAAGCCTCATCCAGCCTGGCCTTGAACCCCTCCAGGGATGGGGCATCCACAGTTTCTCTAGGCAACCTGCTCCAGTGCCTTGTCACCCTCACAGAAAAAATTTCTTCCCAATATCTAATCTAAGTCTACCCTCTTTCAGCTTAAAACCGTTACCCCTTGTCCTGTCATTACACTCCCTGACAAAGAGTCCCTCCCCATCTCTCCTGTAGCCCCCTTTAAGTACTGGAAGGCTGCTACTAGGTCTCGCCAGAGCCTTCTCCAGGCTGCACAACTCCAACTCTCTCAGCCTGTCCTTGTATGGGAGATGCTCCAGCCCTCTGATCACATTTGTGGTCCTCCAACAGGCGCCCCAGGAATGAGCAAGAGGCCCAGGACTGAGCTGCTGAATTTACTGTTGGCTCATCTGATTCCCAGGATCCTCTTCCTCTGGTCCTCTTGCACGTGCTCTCTACTTTTTCTCCCAGATGGAGTCTCCTTGATGCTGATCAACTCACTAACCCTAGTTCTGATGCATTTATCTCCCTTTCTGTATCCCTAACTCTAGGGACTCCCTAGAGTTGCATTAAGATACCTCTTAAATTTCCAGTATCACAGTTGTTATTGAGACTCTGATCCTTTTTTCTCCTGCTATCATTTTCGTCCAGTCTTCAGCTAGTGAAAGCACTGCCTGTATTTTTGTTCCCATAGATACCTGCAGCCAAGTTTATGTTCTTTCCCAAGTACTTCTGCTGAAAAATTCCTTCTCAGCTTTGGCTTTTCCCTGTCTGACACAAGCTTCCAGTGTATATAACTCTGTTAGATGTGTCCCTGTCCTTTAGAATCAGCATCTCCCCCTTGGTCTCTCATTGGCAAACCATTGTGTCACATGGTCTCATCCTTGTCTCATTTAAATTTCTTTACAGGAGGAAATACACCTTATTGTGTTTCAAAAGTACAAAAAGACAATTCTATAGATAATAAAAAGAAGAGCTACTTGCAAGAGTGGGGTTGTCTCATACAGCACCCAGAAGCTGGAGGAGGAGGAAGGAAAGGGAGGTTTGTTTGGTTTTACACAATATAGACATGAAAGACTGAAGATGCTTCCCAGACTAGGAAAACACAGGGATGGAAAACCTTTATTTCGTATTCAACAATTTTAACTTTGCTGCCCTGCATAATCATGTTATTGCATGATACCTCTCAGTTTGATGTTCAAACGGTAAGTGATTACCTTATTCCACTATAAGGATTGATTCTTATCTCTTACATTCATGGTAATGAATTGAAACTTCACAGAAATTAAATTAGTAAAAAGCAGCCACAAAGGAAGATCCAGATGCTTGTTATCATTTCTTTTTTGCTTACAGATCTATTTGCTTCCTCTGTTTTTCCCTTTTGAAGTCAAAGGAGCAGTTAGAATATCACTTCAGCAGATTAAAGAGATAGGCAGAGGGGTGGGGTTTTTAAATAACGTTTTACAAATTTCCACAGCAAGCCCGTTAGTCAGAGGAGAAGAGACTATAAAGGAGATATTTTGGAAGGTTTATTAAAAATGACTACAGGAATTGCACACCATTCCTTTTTTTGAGCTAAGTGTAAATTATTGCCAGAAGGATCACTACACTTAGAAGCTCTTGTAAGCTGTCCCGCACCTAGAGGTTTATTAACATACACCACTCTTCTATAAGACTTCTTTCCTTCCACTGCAAGCTGACTTTTTTTTTGTTTTTGTATTCCAAGGCTTGGTATCGCTGAAGTGCAGTGTAAAATTGTGGCTATTGTTGGCCTCTTTACACACTGTTCCTAATTTAACAAACAGAGCAGTTTAGAAGGTCAAATAGGAAAACAATATCTTTAGAAAATAGCAACTTCTGTGGCTTTGAAATAAAAAAAAAAAAAAAATCAGTGCCACAATGTTTATCTCCTCGGTTCATGAAGCCATAAAATAAGTACAGCACCGTGAATCATCTCAAAACTTCAAAGCTTGTATGCCCAGTGTACCATTTTAGAGCTATTAAGTTGTACAGTTACTGTACTTGTAGTAAATAGTTATACAACATTATAGCAGCAGTGCCAAATTTTCACTCTTGCAACAAAATTTCTCTAAAGCTACAGTCTTTACCATGAGCTCACTGTATAAGCTAGTAATGCTTCTTACCATCTCAAGAGCTACTGCAAAAAAAAAAAAAAAATTGACCATTACATTGAAAATACCTGCTTCTTTTAGAGAATACAGTACTCCAAATATAGATGTTAAATGGTATGCATAGTAAGTGAATAATGAAATACAATAAGTTAATTCCTTTGATATACCAGCATTTCTGTAGAAAAACAAAGTAATAGTTTTGCGTTACATCAAAGACCATCATGAAAATTTCCTAAACTAAAAAAACCTCATTCGGTGAGACTGAAGGTCTATATCTATATCTATATCCCCAAGATGTTATGTAAACAAAGAAGAAAACAGAAAGCTGTATCTTTCAGGAATACATGATTCAAAAATGAGCAGAACATCTATTCATCTACACTGGCACCTTGCCTACATGTGATTTTTAGTGATTTGCCCCAGTTAAATGGTAAAAAGCTCAATTTACATGTGTGTGTAAAATCTAGCCGGTCACAATCTGTTTGCACCTGGCTTATGTGCAGCTGCCTGCTATTCCAGCTGGCTGGGGTGATTGGAAAACTTCTTACTGAAGCCATCGGGGAAGATTAAAGTCAAAATCCCCATTAGGCCATGTAAAGAGCAATTCCCATGTGGCATCCTGAAATTTTTATATGTCATAGGACACTGTACAAGATTTTTGTTCATGTAATCTGGCAAACCCAACTGTATCAGTGGCCAAGGTTTCAAAGGAAAATTAAAACAAGCTTTTATGCATTTGGCATAATATGAATTGCGTTGTCATGGCAGAACTCTGTTATGACCTCAGTTAGCAATCATGTTATACTTAAATACTGAAGATCACATTTTAAGGTTATGCACAAGAAACTGCCACAAATTCTCTTTTCCCCAGCAATTTATTAACACCACCAAGCCTGCAGAGTCAATTTAAGCAAGTTTGAACTAATACTGAACAAGTTGCAAGGAAGATTTAGACCACTTCTCACCTTCCCATTCAGAGCATGTCCGCAAAGATACCTCATCTTGGAGATTGTCCTCAGCATGTCTTTATAACAGATCTCTGCCTACATTATGCTACACAGTCCATCATAAATTCATTTTCATTACTCCTTTTTGTAGGAGTACAAAGTTACCTTTTTCTTCTTCCATGTTCACCTGTTTACATCCTCAGAAGGACTGCCTGACCAAAACAATATCTTTATTAATTACTTTGACACACTCTCTCTTCTTTAAAGCCTATGCACCAAAATGAACTCCAAACATGTCCCCCAAAGTCCTTACACTTATTAGTAAGCTCTATCTTAATTGCATTTCTGCTCTGTTAATATCAATTTCTTGCTTCCTCAACAAATATGCTTTCAACCCAGCTGCTCGTATTTACTTTGCTCCTTGCTTTCCTGCAGTTAAGTGCCTGCATTTAGCTAAATGAACTTGTGCAATGCTTCCAAGGCTTGAGAGGTGTGCATAGGAGAGGCTGTTGTCTAACTGCTTTTTTTTTTCTCCTGGTAAAAAGCACATTCGCTTTTTAGAAAAAGATGTTTTTACCCTTGATTCTGAAGCTTGAAACCTTAGTAAATTAGTCGAGAAAATAACTGAGTGGAATCCCACAATGCTGTTGTATTAAATACTTCACCTAACAGAAAAAAATGCTATTCAGCTCCTCTGTTTATGCATAAGTACATTAAAGTCTTCTCTAATTAAGCAGTATTGCATAACTCCTAGTAATAATGGAGTATTCAAGGGCAACATACTGTGGAAGTGAAAATACAACTTATATGTCCAGATACATTTGTCTTAATGTGCATTTATTGCCAGTACATTCCAGCAGAAGGAAACTTAGGCAAACAGTCCAAGCAAAGGCCCTATCTTTGAAAGGTGATCAACACTTCTAAAATTTAGTATCGGCAGCTAAGAATACTTGACCTTTTCTATGGATCAAATGAGAGATCCGAAAAAAAGATTTAAGCACCTAGCTCCAAAATTCCTACTCCAGAGGACCCAATTTTAGAGGTAAATAAACAATTGAATTCTTTTAAATCAACTTTTTAAAACACTTTGTTTTCTGCTTTTGGTCATGCTTTTGGTCCTCCAAGCCACAACACCAAGAACTAGCAAGGTGTCTAGCACTTTCAGAATCTCCAAACCATTCGTATTCGCTCTCTCCTGCTTTATGACTGTCCTTTGGATGACTGTTTGTATAGTACCTAACAGATCAAATTATGACTGGGAAATGATTTATTTTTTTTAAACCAGAGTTCACCAGTTTTATATCAAACCTCACCTGTTAGAGTACTTATTATGCACATACATAGAGTCATTTGGCAATTAACAGGCCCATTTTTTTAATGTAACACTGAATATACACAAAGAGTTGATAAACTTACACATTTGATTTTCCAATTTCAGAAACTTGCTTAGGAATTAAGGGATATATTTGCTAAACCAGGCAAATTTTTGATCTTCAGATGCAGTCATCTTGTGACAAGGGGTTTTAGAGAGACTTCTGAATAACAAACAGATCTGAGTTCCCTAACAGTGTTACTTTGTACCTAAACACATTTTTGTTAATTATATTAGCTATCAAAGTCAAATGTCATAGAAGACAAATATTTCCAGTTGGACAACATAATGAATTTAAAATATGGTATATTCATGTTGAATGTAAATTAATGGATTTTAACAGACTTAGACAAATTATATCTCTAAAATCAGTAGAAAAGTCATTTGAATTTATCTGTTTTGATAGTAAATAGCTTTAACACTATGGACATATGTTAATTTTTCAAAAGCATTTTGTAAAGGCATGATCTAAAGCATAACTAAATTAACAGGAGAATCCGCCCTTGACTTGAACAGACTATGGATCAGGCCTTAACCACTGTGACTTTGTCAAGAATAAAATTCTCAGGTGATTTCTTATAAGATACGATGAGAAATGAAACACACACAGACTCTCATTGATCATAGCTGGAGCCCACAAAGTGACATGTGAAAAGTGGTTAAAAGGGAACCCATGAGGACTGGAAAAGACTCAGATTTTATGGGTTATTGATTTACCAGGAAGAGTCTTGCCAAGTTTAAATGAAGGAAAACAGAAAAATGGCATAACCCGGGTGTAATGTTGTTAAGGTAACACACTATTTGAGTGAGAGCTGTGGTAGGGTTCTCTAATATGCCTTCATAAAGCAGCTACATAATTTTAATTAAATAAATGTTTACAGTAAAAATTTAAGAGATCAGAATCCCAGTGAATTATAAAGTAAGAATTACTATGTATGCCAGTATTAATACAAAGCTAAAAGTACACCATGTGTGATAGATTTCTAATAAACATTTAAATGTTAACTTATGAGAAGTAGTCTTGTAGACTGAAATTTTAAAAGATTATGAACTTCAATTACAAAACTACTCTCTCATTTAATACATGTAAATGATACAAATTAATTAAACCACATGAATGAATGTGCAACATACCAAAAATGTTACGTATTTCCCACAATTCTGCAATTCCATTCCAGAAAAGAGGGGCCATAACTCAGCAACCATAATGCATCAAAATTATAAAGATAAAAACATGTAGTTCCAGTAAGAAAAAAAATTCATTAAAAAATTGCTATTCTGGCTCTGTTTTTCAGACCCAAAACTCATGAAAGATCTGTAATTTATTGTCAAAAAGATAAACTGGCAATTAAATAAATAATACTAATAATTATGGGCTCATAATTATGACTTACATTACAGACATAAGAGTAACCCTTTTATCAAAAGAGATCTAAATAACTAACATAATTTGATGAGATCAAGTTGATTAGATTTGGCTTTCAGTAATTTGTTTTTATCTTTAATTTAGCTGGATTTATGAAAAAAAAAAAAAAGCTTTGCAATCAAAAAACTGTCCAATATTCCATAGTGTGAGGAAATATCTTTTCTTGAATAGATCTTTCTTCAAAAGTCACTTACATTGCACTATAGTTTTTTATCAACCAATATAACCTAAAATTTTTGGGTTTTTAATGTATTTATACTTAGGTGAACAATTTGCATGAAATTAGAATATATAGTATGAAAACCAGGATGTATTTTTTACTATTGGTTTGTCATGTAGAGGCTTTCATAGTCCACTGGGGCTTTTTTTCCTTACCTGGAACTCTCTTTGCCCAGTTGATCATGTGCACTAATTCTCTGTCTGCAAGGTTGGTCAACAGGGTCATCATAGAGGCTTCATTGAATGGTCTATTTGGGTCATATTCAGAATAAACTATGGGTGGCTCAGCTTCCAGCAAGGCACTGACCATCTGTTCTGCCGTCAGGGACAGGGCTGGACTGTTCTTCTTGTTATGTTTAACCACCAGCGGACTTGTCCAAAGGGTGGGAGCTCGTAGCTCTGTAGAAGAAGCCTCCCCATTCCTGGAATCCTGCTCCTCTCTTTGACGTTTTTGTTTCATCATTCGCCCACCTCTACGGTCTTTCCGGATTCCTAGAGACACACAAGAATATAATGAACTCCTTTCCTTGAATGTATGCATTACATACACATGGCTTCAGCCAATCGGCGGCTGCTGTTGACAGACCCAGGTAGCATTAAATCTTGGTTGATTTTCTGAAGACTTCTTCCTATATATGGAATCTTACATGGGTAGTTGGAGAGAAAAACTATTTTTCAAAAGTATAGTGTCAGGAATAGTGCACTCCTTCCTAAAATTCATATCTGACTAGTGACAGTGTATAGCTGTCTTAGCCCCACAAAAGGCAGTCAGTAATTGGGAATAAATAAAATATCTCTCTACAGCACAAACTTCAAAGTACTTCCCAGCCTCTAGCAGACAACTATTCTATAAATGATCAATGATAACTTAATGATCTGAGTGGGCCAGATGGATCACAGAAGTAGCTCTCAATAACTATCCAAGAAAGTTTTGCTCAAGTTCACCAATTATTTTAATTAAACATCATCTTATTACTGAGCCTGTGATCTTCATAATTACATAAAAAACATCCCAAAAAGTTCCCATTAAAAGATGAGCTTATACAGCAATAAAGAATGCCATACAAGTAGATAAACAGAAGCAAGAAAAGGAAAGATAATTGCAACCTCTGAATCGAATGTGGGAGACCTGCAGTCAAAAAGCTGTAATAACTGCAACAGAAACTGTCTTTGTCATTACTGCACATTTCTGAAATGTGCTTAGCATTGTATGACCCTGAACCTTGGGATATTATCAAGTTAGCCATACCAATTAGAACAACAACATGAGACCTTACAGTGGAACAAAATCTCCCTTTGTGGAAAGGTTACAAGAAAAACATAATGATAAAACCCATGCGGACTCCAGCCATAAAGGGAAGATTAAGTCTGGCTCTGAGTGGGGGAGGCGCAGGGATTTTGAGGCTGAGTTAAAAACTTAAATCAATCAGCAAATGGGGGTGAGGGACAAGCAAGTAAAAAGGAAAGCACACAAGGAATTGAGCTGTGAGGAGAGGCAGCTTATGATGGAGCTTGTTCTGGAGTTCTCATGCAAGATGGAAAAGCAGCACTAGTCCCAGTTTCAAACTATTCGAGAAACAGAGAAGAGAGAACAATTTAAAAACAAACAAACAAACAAAACCCCACAGCTTTCAGAACTGCTGCCACTTTCAAGAGATCAATAGAGGTCTTTCTGATGGGTGGGAGAGTGGGAAACACAATCTTTGCTCAGATTTTTCACACCACAAATATTTAAACCTTTAGATTCCCAGTCTTTGTTAGCAGCATCTTCATCTCACATCCAATATTCCTTCATCTAAGTGTTGGATCATATCAGCAGGTGTTATTTCCCAATCTCAAATGAACAGAAAGAACCTTTGGATCTGTTTGCCTCTTTGAATATGGTGATACTTTCACTGAACTAGTACTTGAAGATTAAACACTTTAAGTCTAATTCATTCAAAATCTAGTAGGCCTCCTGATTCTTTTCTGTTAATCTTTCCAGATAAAGCGAGGTCAATAAATCTTTCATCACTCCTACTGCTTAACCTTTCTACATTTGCCATTTGTTAAACTAGTTGTAAGCCAAAAGTCTCAAGTGCATTGCTGCTCCAATTTTTCATGCAGCAATAGCATTGTTTTCCCACCACTAAACTGTTTCTTTTTAGGAGAGGAGGGGAAGATTCTTCCTATTAAGAAAAAAATGCAAGATTTATTTTGAGAAAATGTTATTTTATAGTTAATCTCATTGGTAGCTTACTTCATTGCAATACTCAATAACATGCATGCTCTATCTGTAACAGATATTTTTGTTGTATGCTTTATATCAATGTAATTTTGTTGAATTAAAATTTCCCTATGAAACATGCAGATATAATCATGTGAACAGACCCACATGGTTCACACACACTAAAACATTTGTTAACTTTCTCACATCCCAAATTCTACAGCTACTCATCTAGCAATTTCCTTCTGAAGAGTTAAAAGCATCCTTGGAGCCTGTACTGTTCAACATACTCATGAATAGATGGACTCAGAACAGACATAATTCAGAAACAGGATCCTAGGGTTATAATAATACTATAAAACCATCAGATAAGTTAGTTTAGAAAGTAAATAGAAGGCTAGAAATTACTAGGAGAGGAAAGGCGGACAGAGCAGCTCTATAAATCACAGAATTTATTAACTCATGAGGCACACTACAATGTACACTGTGCAGTTCTTTTCTTCCCATTTTAAAAAGAGAGATAAAAGAAATTAAAAAGGGATAAGAGAAAGACAAGTAAGATGATCAGAAGTGTGAAACAAGTTTGGTGTGAGAAACAGCTAAATTGACAACCAGATACAAGACTCCAAAATCAGGAGTAGCAAGAAGATGAATTAGGTACGAATGCTCACTCTTCTCTTCTAGTGTAAGACAGTATCAAATGAAACTACCCCATGCAACGTTCAGGACAGACGAGTTTCTTTTTCACACCGTGCAGAAGCAAACCTGAACATGTGAATACATTAGAAGTTGGTATATGTTAGAAAGCTGTAGGCCAAACCTGATGGAGAAAAGAATCCATTAAGGGTTAATAAACACAAACAGGGTACCTTTGCCTTAAGTCTTCATGGCATAGATTACTGGAAGATCAGAAAGGATTTTTTTTTGTTTTGCTTTTTACTTATTCGAGGCCTGCCTTGTTAACTAAAACAAGGATGTGATGAGAATGTGACATAACAGAGGGAAGGTGGCAAATTTAAGCACACTTAGATATTTACAAATCAACTAGATTCTAAATAAGAACATTTTTTTTTTTCATTTGTCTGCAAGCTTCCCACTGGCTTTTCTTACACTTGAAAAAAAAGTGGTGCATTGAGCAAAGTTGAACATAACCAGTTTGGAGGAGATGACCCACACAAATTTATTTTTACATTTTTATTTCAGGATTTAAAAAAAAAAAAACAACTAACCAACCAGCCATAGTAAGCCTAGATTGGATTTGTAGAGACCAGATGTGAAAAAAAGTCAGTAAGAGTATGCATTCCTTCTGCATCCCATCAGCAGTTTTTATGATCACAGACAGAAAGGTCTTTGAATCTGTATAAGCATCCTACTCATCAGAGATTTATAGAAATTACTACTAACTCTTCACCTTACCCCTAGATGGACAAGCAACATAGTGATTTTATTATTCATTTTCTTGGATCAAATAAGAGTGAGTATCTCTCTGAAAAATGCAAGTGCCTCCAAATCTCCTTCAACTTAATCAAATTTTATCTCTATTAAAAAGAGATAATAGTCATGCACAGTCACTAATTCCAGAAAAGAGAACTATGTCAAGCTACAATTTAATTGCCAAAAGTGCAATGATCCTGTAAGGATTTTTTTAAACATATGAATGCATGAATTTTGATTCCACAGTTCAGCCAATAAAGGAACCTGAATTGCCAAATGTTATGAAAAACTATATTCTACCAAAAATGGAAGTACTATGTATCCTGCAAAAGCTCTAAAACAATTTTCACTTGAGTTTTAAAGCTCCAAGAGACAAGATTTTCAAGGGCAGTTTTATAAAGCTTCATATGTAAATTGAGTCAGCCTTTTAGATATGGAGGGAGGTTTCAAAACTGCTGAATAATTAAATACTTCAGTCAGTAGAACCTGATCAGCAGTAAAATTGCATATGGACTGTGGAAGCAGTGTTAACCAAACCAAATATTTTGCTAGTGTTTTCCAACATGTGATTAAAATGAAACAAAAATTAATTTCTAGATAATTTTTAAAAAATCTTAAATTAGGAGTGTATTGGATGAACATTGAATCTCAGCCATCCAACAGACAGCTTCTTTCTACCTACTTCTAAGAACAGAACTCCACTTTTATATCTTCAGTATTATACAAAATATTGAAGAATATTTACAGGAAGAAGAGGTGCAGAACAAATAGAAGAAAATTTGCTTTGCTCAGTGTGAATCGTAGAAATACGCATTTTAGATATAGTCCTCTAACTGTGTTTTAGTATACAGATTTTCAGCAAATCCTTTTTTGCCTCTCTGTATCAGAGGTCATCAGTTATTGAGAAGGCTCGAGGCACTTCCTATGTAGAGACCAGCCTCATGAACACAAACTCTCCTTGACCTGCAATCTCCTGGATCACCTCAGAGAAGATGACATGTCAGCCCTGAGCAATGTCCACAGCCTAAAAAATTTTGGACTTTCTTGAAGTTTCTGTCTCAAATACATCTCTGTGCTTTACCTTGCAAACAATCTGCAAAATCAGTTACTAGAACTGTGACACATATTTAACAGTGGCAACAGAAACAACATTTTGCAATTTTCTGGAGGCAAAGGATACTAACAAGATCATACCATAAGGTGATTCAGTGTAGGTCACACCAATGATTTCTATGTTTTCTAACATTTGAGAATTGCACTTTGCAACTTCAATCAACCATTTATATACTTTATTGATACACATAATGACTGTACATGTCATACACAGAAATTGATTTTCCATCAATTTAATTGTAGCTGTCATTGCATGACACACACAAGTCACCTGACCACACTGCTCTAGTTTGGGAGAGGACATAACTATTTTATTGAAAAACGTAAGTTAAAACTTGTGAATTTAGGCAGGAACAATATCTTTTATCTTGCAATAAGTGATAAGGTATTTTTCTGCACATACAGCACAACCAGAAGCGGTGGCACATTTGACTTCAGAATTCCAGGTCCATACAGTGGGATGAGACAGTATTTTACCCCAGAAACTGCTATATAAGGTCTACTGGAAATAGGAGGGCTTATTTCCCATTTTATAAACAAAGAATTTTACCTGCTGTTTCATATGCTTTCTATGCATGTAATTGAGTAAGATTTTGGATATTCTCCTGTGAGAATATTTAGGAAAAGAGAGATGACTGGTGAGAGCTGTCACTCCACCTCAGGAGCTGATATTTACAGGAGAACAAGGAAGAAGAAGAACTCTTTAACAGTCAGCTTTCAATGAACTGCTCTGCTGCTTCTCTGTCTAGCCCCAGAAGACAGGGCTGTAGCACCTAAGAATTCACAGGAAAAGCAGAACAGATAGAAAGAAAAAACAAAACAGCTAGGAAGAGAATTGATGAGATCTGAAGGGGAGAAGACAACTGAACTAATGCAGACAATAGGATTAATTAATGTCTCTAGGATATATTTAATATCCAGGACATAATTACTGGTAAGTAACTCTAATTGCTCCCTGCCTAGTTTTCCGTCACTTTATACACTTCCAGAGGTGACGCACTCCACTCAGGTTAATACTAACATATTTTTTTTCTGGTTTATCTTTCTTGTTTCAGAAGGAAGATATGGTATTATCTTTTATTTTTATGCAATGACTGAAAAAAAAAGTTTATCTTAATAAAATACTTGCTTTAGGATATAGCAGTCAGTATATCCATGTGTCTTTTCCCTCAAAATACTTAACTGCATCCTGCCCTTGCATTTTCTGAGTTTATACTGCAGTAGACGTTTTGAAAGTACTGAAAGAATAACTTTTTAATCCTTAACTCCTTTCATGGGCAACGTCTTGACAGAAAAAGCTAGTTACTCGTCTCTCTTTACAGAAACACAAATTAGGGGTATATTGTTTACTTGGGGCTTTTTGGTTTTATATGATCTACAGTAAAATTCATACAATTTTTCTTTGATCTACAGTAAAATTCTGCTTCTAGTGGTTTCTGTAGTTGTCATAACATATATCTTCATAATCATATGAGTAGGGAAAAAAAATAACTGGTCATAGGTTGTAGTGATAAAGCTGTGAGATCTCAAGTACTCTGTTATTAGAACACATTTTTGTATCTTTCACCTGAGGATCTCAGGGTTCTTATAGTCATAATGGTTTTAACTTCTCAAGAACTTGAAAGATTAAAATCAATGTACAGAAACTTAAAATCACCCAGTAAGCACGCAAGAAAATTAAAAGCAACACCTCAGTCACCATTGGTAAACATTACCCATTTCATGCATGTGTGCATTACTTACAAAACATTTCAAGCTAAAACTCTAGGCACACAAAAAATTTTCTTTTTCTAGCGTATGCTAGCCCTGATGCGTACAAATAACCAGTTTATCTGTAGGTACAGTCTTGGCTTCCACATTGCGATTCAGTGACAATAGAAAGGCTTTTTAACAAAATAACATAAGATAGTTTAAATATTAGTGATTACATATAGTCATAATTTGAGCAATGGCCCACTATTTTTATACTGCTGCAAGGAAAACATATTCACTTCAATTGCATTTCAGATTCTTTACTTCCTTAGGTTACCAGAAGATATTCGGTTTAGAGGGGAGGTCCATGAAAATAACAAATCCATGAACAAATCCATCCTGTTCCCCCTTTTTGACAAAGTACCATCAGAGAAGCAGGATGCTGTTGGACTAAATACTAATTAGTCAGAATATTTCAAATCACAGACAAACATAATCTCTGTCACAATATCTTTTTTTTTTTTTTGTCCCCTAGTTGCTCAGAAACCCCATAAACAACATGTGAAATGTTTCACTACTGTTCACCATCTTTCCATTACTGCCAATGCCTTGCCATCCTGCAGTTCCCACACTTAGTTCACTCAGGTGGTCATAATGCGTCTCACTCACTGTCCCAGCCATGGGCACACGAATGCAACCACTGCTCACAAGTCATCCACGTGTAACTTTGAGCGCTAACGCTAATGGTACGCGGGCAGCACTCTGTAAATCCTTGCAATAGTCAGTGCTCTACAAATTAACCTCCACTTTGTACTTGACAGACATTCGGATGGCATTTCAAACACTTAAACTAGTGGAAACAAAGTAGTTTTGGAAACTTGACAAATCAAAACGTAATGACAAGCTAAATGCCAGAACTGGAGAACCAGAGTTCAGTTTCTAGGCAGCAAGTGTATAAGCAATAGCTTCTCATTCGTATCAGAGTTGTTTGGTGTCTTACTGGAACTTATTTTGCAGAATAAGTAACCTTTAACCCAAGGAGAAGCTCCTACTTAAAAACTTTGCTCAGAAATTAGTTTTTAGCTTTGAAGATTTTCTTCCCAGTTTGTGGCTTCCCATAATGCAGACTTTTCTTTTTACTGCTCCCTACCCATTTCAGCAACAAGGCTGCTGCAGCTCCTAGGAGGAACATGTTCAGAACCAGGCTGGTGGAAACATTGTGAGAAAGAACAGCCTTATATACAGGAAAAGACTGCAACACCTAGGTTAAACAGGATTATAAAATTAAGATGTTTGACTCATAAATAAATTGGAGGAAAAAAAGTCAGAGTGGGAATAGCGAGTGGGAGGATGGCGTGTGAATGGTGCTGAAACCCCCTGCAGCAGTCAACAGTGTGTGGCCACATTCTGGGAGGAAAAAAAAAATCATGTCAGGAAGGAAAAGCAATGTTTGGGTTTTTTCTAAGAGGACAATAAAAAGACAGACCTATGATTAATTTTGGAAACAGTGGTGAGTAAATGGTTTACCAGCTAATCTCCCAGTCTAGAACAACCTTTGAACATGAGGTTCTTTGTCCGCAGTTCTGCTCCTCACCAGCAGACCCCAGATGATAAGAGACATTTGACACTTCTATATACACACACAGCTTTGCAGCATTGGTGACCTATAATTTTGTCAGTTTGTCAAAGTATTTCAAAAGTGCTTGGAAACGCCTTCTCTTCTGAACAATTCTGTTACTCTTGCAGACTGATCTACCTCATCAGAATTATGTTGAAAATTGCCAGAGAGAAGCAATATCTGGTGTTTTGTAAAACAAACCCTATTTGAGAACAAAAGACTAAATATATGTGGTAAGTAAAAGAGATTATAAATAAGTAGACATCCTTCAGAAAGCTAGAGACTATAACGTTGGTCCTCATACTGTACTGTATCTCAGAATGATGGTCCTTCCAATGTGTTTTTGAGAGCTTTGAGATTTTGAGAGATCTTCAGCTTGGTTCTCTCTACATAAATATGTTATTTGGTCAGAGGAAAGTAACATTACTTTCCAAATTCAAATTTTGTAGGCTTAATAAATTAGTTTTTTTTAATATGATTCAGACAACCAGCTTCTTTTTTTCATATCCATTTCTCTTTTAGAAAATCAAACAGACATGTAAATTGTGCTGAAAACCCATCTGGGTTGACAATTACTTTAAATGAGAAACATTGTCTGAAATCTTCTAAAAAAAATAATCATAAAATAATGCCTAATCTTGAACAGGCCTGCCTCAAGTGACAGTGCTTAACAGCCTGGTTTCTGACAAGGATATCTAGAGACTCAGTAGTACAAATAAATTACAGATTTGAGTTTGGTCTGTGCACCTGGATATTGCAATTTTTTCTGCTCCTGAGTGGTTGATGAATACTCTATGTCTGTTTACGTGGGTGGGTTTTCTTCCAAAAAAAATGCCTCTCATTCCAGCTCTGCCACCTGTTTGCTCAGTGATCAAGACACTTTACATACCACAGTGCCCCAGTATTCCTACCAGCCATGATGCAGATCATAAAACTGGTCTTCCATGTAGAGTCTTTAAAGACTTGGTGACAAAAAGTGCTGTTAACAAGCAGGCAAATGTAATTTGACATCTCTAATGACTAGTCATAACTTACAGTTTGAGAACCAACTATCTACTAATTACAGGTAAAGGTGCAAGACATGATTCATCCTAACCTGTAGGAGAAGTTCAATTAATCCATCACTCAAAAGAAACCCTACAAGTGCCGACACTCCTGCACAAATCACATGAAGTTTTGGCTACAGTAAGGGTGGCAACAGCCCCATTTCTAGGCAATATTTACAATGAAGCCATAGATATTTCAGAAGTCACTATAAAGCCTTTACAGGAAGCATACATTTAATTATATTTTCTAAAAGCCAAGTAGTTTTCAGAGTATGAGTCGATGAGTATAACTCTTAATGACAGCAAGAAATTCTAACTGCTACATTTTAGAAATCAGATAAATTAATTAGCATATTGATGCTATTTGGCCTGATAGATCAGGACTAATAGTACTAGAACTGAACTGCCAAACCAAGTGAAGAACCAAAAGCTCTAGTACTCTAGAAATTTCCCATGCTCAGCAAGGAGAAAACACCAGCTGTTCTGACCTGCAGAGGCTTGCCCAAAACTGGTGAATGCACAGTGACACCCTGAGGGACCTGTAGTATGAACAAGTGGCAGACAGAGGTAGAGACACTGCAAGGATCCCAGACTTCATTTAAAATTAACTAGCAATTTAAATGGAGACTGTCTCGTTGCTGTATCTATTCCAAAGTAATATCACAACTAAAATAATTCCTAATTAGGAATTTTTAAGTATGTAAAGGCCAAAAAACAAATGTAAACAAATATACAGATATAATTAGCTTTACAATATCAAACAAGTGTCCAAGAGTAAAACAACAAAAATTTTGCAGTATTAAAAATGTTTTTATACAACTAGCTATAGCATATAGATAAGCATAAGACAGGTTGTCCAATCTCCACCTGACTGTAAAAGGTCTTAAATAACCTTGTCTAAATTCAGTGTTGAGTCTGCTTTGAGCAGGTGGCCCAACAAGTCCTGGAGTTCCTCCTAGCCCAGATGATTCTGTGAAGTGGAATAGAAAGATAAAGTATTTTTGGCAAAAGTGTTCACAGGAACGGTTTCTCCTTCTTATTTTAGGTGCAAAACAGTGGAATATTATGTTTCGGGATAATTCAATGGCAGCAATCCACTTTGTGTACAAAGGGGAAAAAGAAACATTTCACTAAAAAACCTGGTTTCAAGTCCATCTTCTTTTCCAGGAGGCTGCTCTAAACTCACAAAACCTTGCTTCAAATGCTACTTGAGCACATGCTTTCAGCCCGTTAATTACATCTCAAAAATGAACATTTCCCCTACATTTATCAGGCCTCACCTACACAGTTATTGGGCTTAGTACAGAACAGTATGTCTAACAAATATCATAAAGGTTCTCCTCAGATAAAATAGTTTCACATTGTTAAACTATTTTCCTCCATTGACTAATTTCTATTTTTACTGTATTTCATTAAATGATAATTACATGGAAAATTAGAAAGTCTAGAGCCCTTCGCGTGGTTGCATCAGATATCGATTTACCTCTCCTTTTCAGAAGGCTTTTAATAACTCTCTAGCATTTTAGCATGAAAAAATATAACATTCAGCAAGGAAGCATAGCTCTCTCCATTTAAAGATAAAAATCAACAAGGTTTGTCTTCAGAGGATGGCAAATTTGCCAAAAGTTGTTGTTTTTTTTTTCCCCTGTAAAAATTTGTTTTAAACTTCAGCAACATTGTCACACTGAACCAGAATGAATTCCCATGTGGTTATGGGTGGCTAAATATTTCAAGAGAATGTAAGAGAAATGATCCCACAGAGCACTTTATGTTAAATCTGCCTTGTCACACATGAAAGGAGGGGAAGAATGTAGCGTGCTAATAACTAGAAATCCCCATTTATTTACACTATAAAAATGCTTAATTAATAAATAACAATAAAAGTAAGGTGCTTTTGGTTTCAGAGAATGAGGTCCTTCAGAGCCAAGTCATCAGAAAGACATTAAAACAATGAATACATGGAAAACTAAATCTGTATTGGAGAAGAGGTCACCTGGACCATGCCTATGCTTGGAGCTTCAGGATTGCAACTGCTGTAAAAACTCCATTTGGAGGCCGGGACACCCACTGTATGAAATAGTAACTTCGAATATACTTCTCCAAACCAGAACAGAAATAATCTTCAAGAAAACATCAGTGGATCATAAACAAAAACAAGGCTACTCCTCCCTGCTAATCAACCAAAACAAAGAGGGACATGTCAAAGAGCTTATTCCATGTGACTGCTTTATCCTCACGTGCAAACAGGGGTGCACAGACTAAATAAAAACATATAATTTTAGGGTGTTTTTGGCTTATTCACAGAGAGTGAGTAAAGCATTTGGACAAAAAATAACAGCTATAAATTCTACCTCAGATGCTGACTACATCAGCAGAGATTCTGGCAGTCTAATTGTCTCTTGAAGCAACACAGTAACAGATGCAGAAGGAAGCACTTGCAAACATAAGTGAAGAGGAAGAAAATAACTCTTCAGTACTGAAAGAGTTTTTTTAAAGATTAAAGAACAGTGGGACAAAAAAAAAAAAAAAAGATAAAATTTCCACAGAAGCTCATAAATAAATGTTCCTACAGCATAGCTCAAGAGCCACTTGAAGGCTGCATTTTTTCTCAATGAAGCCCCCAAAACATACTTCAGTTATGTCTACTCTATTAAAAGTAATATATATGTACTCTTTCGTGCTGCATTAAGTCACCAATTATGAGAAGAACCTCAGCAACCATAGTTTATAATCTATATTTAAAATTAACCAGAGACATTTAAACTAGATTTTATCTAGCTTCCCCCATATTTACTTAAACTCAATAATTAATATCAGCTATTGCTCAGAAGTTAAATGATAGATAAAAGTCACAAGTCAGCAGCTTTGACGATTTATTTAGGAACCTCAGCTAATTCAGTGCAGAAGGAATACTAAGATCACATTTAGAGAAAATAAAAGATTACGGCTGTTTTTCACTGTGTCTAAAAGGTATATCGTCATAGGCAAATTGTGGAGATAGATATGAAATTGAAATATGACACAACTAAAGGTTTTTCAAATATGTGATAGAATTAATGCCTTCAAACAAGGCAAATCCTTCAATGTGAACAAAAGGAGAAAATTTAATTAAAAATATTCAATCAAGAGAAGTATGAATTTTTAGAGAAAAATGTGGACCTTAAGTTAACCGCATCACTACACGATTCAAGTATGTTGAAGAAAAGTGTTATTATAAGAGATCTATTAAAACAGAAAAGCTTAAGAGAGCTCCTCAGAGAAATTAAAAAAAAAATAAAATATTTAGAAGCATTTAAAAGTTAACTCTTAAAAGTTATGCCAGATGCCATTCCAAAGGTGATGGAATATTCACTTAACCTTTTTCTTCCTTTGAGAGAAATGTGAAAATTATCAAGTACTACCTAAAGAAAAGGATTTCTTTCTCTCACAGCTACGTGGACAATACAGGATTGGCAATCAGTCCAGCACAACCTTGAATTATTCACTTCAACCTACATTAAATTTACTTTTCTTGAATACTTCACCTGCAGGCATGCCAGATTTATAACCTGCAGCAGAGGAAATCCAAGAAATTTTCCCCGGACTTCATAAAATAAATATTCTTAAACTCTTGCCCATGAACCAGTGGTGGATTTCAGTGCATTATTAGTGGTCCTATAGGACCAGGCAGAATTTATGCACTTGATCTCCATGCTTGTAAATTCTGAGCTTAGTTAAAACAAACAAATGGACAAACAAACAAAACCCAAAATACATTTACTATTTTTGAACTGACATTTGCTGTACCGATTATAGAAATCTTACAGCATTGCAAAAGGAAAGGATGAAATCCACAGGACTTTAATCAAGTGAGGGTCATTTTATGAAATTAAAATTCCAAAACATCTGTATTAGAAAGAAAATTTGGACAAAATTCTAGTCTTTTTTTGGACTTCTTTAATCTACAGAATGCTAGTTGAGAATTTTGTGCAATTTTTATGTGATTGAAACAATCATGCATGGAACAATGAAAAATCTATTACAACATGCATCTTAGAGAAGAGATATGAAAAACATCAAACTGGTATAGTGGAACATTAATTAAATACATATGAATATAATGAATGGAAATTTGATGAATGAAAGATATAATATCATCAGCCTAAAACATAATATATCTTAACTATAATCTGCCATACGTGCAAGAGTCGAGGCTAAAGCTGCATGGCAAATTTCTGTATGGGATTTTCTGATTTTATTTTGTTTTATCTGAACCTTTAACTTCTCCAGACCATAGCTGTGATACTAATTACATACATTTCACTTCAAAGAGTTCTAGCTGTATATACCAGGATGTTAAGACAGAAACAAAAAAACCCTTTGTTTTTGTTTTATGCTACTATCTTAAGTGTTAGAACTAAAAAGAGATGTGACACCTTTGTCCTGCTTGCATCCTGAAACTGATTTTAACAGAATCAGTCTCAGCTCTTGCCTAAGCCTTGAGTTGAGTAAAATGCAGATTCAACCTCAAAGCACAGCAACAACGGACTAATTTTCCTTTATTCTTTCTCCCAAGATTCCCGGACTTGGCCTACCTTGACCGCACAGACGGGACTTATAAACAATACTTTGTTGTGGGAAGGGTAAGCATGATGAACTACTCCTCTCTCTTGTCCCACATTTTTTGTGGAATAAATAAGCATTAGGTGTGCCAGAGGAAGGGAAAGTCAATCTAATTTAACAATTAGCTCCTTTCACGCATGGGTTCTAGTCTTTTCTCTTCTGAGCACTTACTAGTTTTCTAAATTTTCCTGTGGAAACAAGTTTCAATAAAGCTAATGATTGCTCTTCATTAATAAAAGCAATCTGAAAATTTTAATAGGCTACAACAAGATTTTCTTCTGCTTTAGAGCAAATATGAAACTTTATCATTTCCTGTTCTTAAATATTCTTAATTCTTAGGAGTTTGGCTTTTTCAAAAGGATTAAAACCAGCTAACTTCTGTCTCCTTTGAGAAATGTAAAGTACCATAACATATATGAGAAAGGCAGTTTTGGATCAACCATGATACCTATGTTACAAAAGAACTCTTCCATCTAAGAATATACCATAGCAATTATTGACTATTGTCATATATTTCTAATTTTGCCTCCAAAAGTTGAACACTATGTATATAAATGAAATAATTTAGTGGTATTCCACTTAAGCCTAAGCATTCAGTGTCTGATTCTTCTTCTCTGACATCATTATTGTATAAGTATATTCCAAGAAAGTGATACTTCTCTCAGATTTGTAATATGAGTGAGCCTTTAATATTGTTATGTGAAATTAATTCATATACAGAAGATGTGGGCAGTACTGGGATAGAGGAATTTGCTTTCCCTTTCACAATCCACACAACAAGTATTACATATTCAGAAGTTTATTTTAATGAATATGGACTGATCTGAGACTACCAATGCTTTTCACAGTGAACTATAAAAAGCTACAAAACCTCAGGTTAAGTTCCATGCATTATGATCATGGAGACTACCATGAGAGACCAAAAAAATAATGAATTAAAAGTATTGACAGAAGAATCCTGACTCCACCAAAGTCAATGTTCCTATTAATTTTGATGCAAATTTGGGCAAGAATAATAACGTGGTATTTGGGAGTTGGTTTTTATTATTATTATTTAATCAGTCTTTCATTGAATACACTTCAGCTCAATAATTAGTTGCTTCCTCCTTTAGGAACCATATTAGCTGTCCAATTAATTTATAAGACAGGAAGGCAGACACCAATGCTGAGAATTTGTTGATTGCTGTGTACGTACCACCTTTCATCATTCCCACTTCGTAGCATTTTCTTAGTCGGCAAGCCTGGCAACTTTTTCTTCTGTTCTTGTCAATGGTGCACTGGTTAGTAGCAGGACACATGTAGTCATTGTGCCCTGTAAAAACAGAGGGAAAGTAAGGACACAGTTAAACTCAAACATAACAAAACTGCCTATAATATTCTTTTACTTTTAACTGAGTATTTAGTGCAGCATCTAACATTTGGAGAAGAAAGTAGGGTTACCGTCACAATCTATCATAAAAGTACTGACACGGGTAGTGAAACTAACATCTATTCACAATACATTTATTTGCAAGTTCTTTAAAAGTATTATTAAAATCACAAATTACAACTTCTGTAGAATAATTAAAATAATGAACAACTAAAGCAGTCACAAAAGATAATAGATTAATATGAACAAGTCCCTTGACTTCCTTGCTCCTAGCCTAAGAAATACAATGCCATCTGGTCCATGTGCCTGTCTTGATGTTGCTGTTTAACCAATAGATTGCACAAAATGGTTAGAGGTTTATAGATTTAAAAACACCTGTGAACAAAACATTTTTAATATCTACCACAATCTGGGGCAGTTAAGAAACAAACAACAGCATAAAATAGAAACACCAACCATTAATTACAATTATTAATTGTATTTCAGGGACAATTCAGTTTCTAATTCCAATTACATGTCTACTGATATGTGCGAAAACTTTTTGGCATGACAAAATCTTAAATTACCATATCCTGCAACCGAGTTGGGTACAGGTACCTTTTCCTTCAGAGCTTCACTTCCTCATTACCCTCTACATCTCAAATCCTGTTACAAACATTCAATCTTCTATTCAAATTTTCTCTTAAAAAATGTGTGTTTAAACCTGCTATAAAATTATTTTCCAACCATAGACAAAGTTTAGCAAGGATAAAAAGGCCTATCTAAAATGATCTTATTGCTATTCTGTATTCTTCTAAACACAACTAAGGTACAGTACACAACGAAACAATTTTACTGCAGAACTGTTTGTTCTTTCTTTCAGGTCAAGGGATCAGCTTGAGGTAGAGTAGGGTGGAGATTTGACAGAGGCCTTGGTCTCATCAAATCATCTATCCTTGACTAGAAATTAGAAAATAAAGTAAAAATTACTATCAAATTACACCAGGAACATCTGCTCTCTAAGGCTACAGAACTGGGATCCAATCAAAATAAGCAGACAAACTGTAAACTTGTTAACATGGTGACAGCTGATTACACACTGTCTCAAATAGACAGGATTATTATTTTTTAGTTCTACTTGATAGAACAGTATAATACTGGAAAAATCTGAACCCACAGGCTTTGCTCCAGGTCTGAGGTAAACAGGTAGAACAGAAACACCACCTCAACCTCAGCATGAAAGACTGTTTTAATTTTCAGTTCCTCTGGTAGGAAACAGACTGTTCTAGATCTAATTTGAAATATTTCACGTGGAAGGAGACACTCTTCTAGACCTAATTTGAAATATTTCACGTGGAAGGAGAAAAAAAATCGAGTCAGAAAGAAAAGAGCCTCAACAATAGAAAAATGCAATAGCTACAGGGAACCAAGGAGCAAAAAGGGAAAGACATGTTTTTAAGAAAATGCACTTTTATTAGGTCACACGAAACAGCAGCAGATTGTAGTGTCTGACCTCAACTGCCAGCCTTGTTTTATAAGCCAAGATCTGAAATAGCATGAGAGAAAGATGGAAAACTCTGATTACTCTTTTTAAAAACTAAGACTTTGACAGAGTATCTGATCTTCTTTCTAGTGAAGTTAAAAGGTAAATTTACAAGGGGAAGAAGCGCAGGCTCTGAATTCACAAATTATTCCGAACACCATTTAGCTCTCTGTAAAATAAGCAGATAAATGTTACCACTTAGGTAAAAGCTGAAGACATGCTTACCACCTTTGCCAGACCAGCTGACGTGCATAAGGTTCAACTCTCAGAAAAAAAAAGTGACAATATGCAAACATAAAAAATCAAGCGGAATCAGTATCAGCAGGACAGCCATCCTGCTCCACAGTGCTTAAGCAGGTGCTAACCTTTTCTTTTGCTCTGAACCCAGATTTCCTTACACAAACTGCAAGTGTTTGGGAATAGGCATTTGGTTTCTAGAATAGTACATAAAAGAATCCTGTTTGTGATAGAGCTACAGTCCCTACTGACAATAACATGATTCATATTTTCACAATTTTGCATTTAAAAGTTTTATCTTAAATATACACTTTAAAGGTTAGCATTATTAGTCTGTTTTTATGCACACAATCTTCTTTCAGAGTACTTGACAGACTTCACAGAATAAAACCCGTGAAATTTTTAACACAAAACAAGAAATATTTGTGTGTGAGGGGCATATTTATTCAGATTACTAGTGCCATAGTAATGTCATTGTTTAGACTTCATATTTGCTGTACATCTAAGAAGATGATAACGCATTTAATATTTCTCATAATTTTGGGTTTAGCTTAACCAACATACGTTCGGGAAACAGGAAAATGTAAGCAACCAGAAGAAAATATTTGATAATTGGAGTATACGGTAGAAATTATTATCAAATTAATCAGGGAAGAAGAAAGAAACAAAGAGAAGAAGGAAAGCAGGTACCTTTCCTGCTTCTCCACGATACCATCTGATTTCAAGCATTCAGTCACAGGAAGTGAGGAAGAAATTTTCTTTTGCAAGGCACAGACACAGACTAGGGCCATGTAGCTTAGAGTGGCATGGAAGGGAAAAGGTAGACAAACACATTTAAGGAATAAGTAAAACACAAAAGTTTTATTTTAAAGTGAAATAGTACAACTCAATAACTCTGCTGTAAAGTGAATTGTCTCTTAACTACTCTACCTTTTATTTTATCCCTAAAGCTCCTCTCTCAGCAAGATTCTGAACAATCTGACTTATTAGAAGGGATTTCTCAGTGGTGGGAAGCGTCAGCATGAAAGTGGGACACATCAACAAGTGCCCAGTTGTCCTGCGCTTTTTTTGTCATGGTATCCAAAGAATAATACATGCTAGAAGAGAGGCTAGTTAGGCCATTTGCATAGTTGATATCATAGGAATACTGAAAGGAAAAAATGTCTTCAATGATCACTGATACTCATCAAGGGAATCACATGCCACTTGGACTCTGTAGTCCGACTGTTTTTTTTTTTTAATAAATGATCAGATAACCTGCAAAAAAATGAAAGGCAGTGAGTTTAATAGGGTAGAACCCCTAGTTTTAATCCCGCGATATGTATGACCTGCACTGTCACGAGCTACAAAGGAAGAGTTTAAGGGAACTACTGGAGGAGCTTGAGGAGAGGTGGTCTGTTTTTCATATGATATCTCATACATTTTACATTTTAAAACAGTAAAAATTACATTAAGTATTTTATTTATTTAGCACTTTATTATACGCTAAGTTCTTCCCAGATCAGAGTGCAAAGATCTGGCTCTTTTCTCAAAGCACTAATTTTAGATGTGACAATCTGTATGATGATGACGACCAACAATGCAGAGGGGAAGGATGAGGAAGCAGAGTGCCAACAAGAAGATAATGTCTGAAATTAAGATGCTTTTAGGTTTATTCTACCCCAGTCTATCGTAATCAGAGCTTTTTCTTAGTGCACATGCAGTCTGACTTTCATCACTGTGATTCACGTGGCTAGTATTATTGTTCAGATACTCATCGCTGTCCGTCTGAGGGTCCTCAAGATAGCTATGGTATATGCAACAGCAGTGCATGCTTGAATCAGAGTGGGTGGATGATTTATCTGTGAGGGCTTCAGTCAGCCAAACACTCCATATTTCTTTAAAGTTAAGTGTTACTATATTCAGCAGAACATTTAAGCATCTGTGTACTTCCAGCAAGTAGTCCCAGCACAGTATATATGGTTAAAGTCAAGTACATGCTTGAGTGTTTCACTGAATTGCAACTTTGAAGAGCTGAGTTGATTTTGTCCATGGCCAGCAAGGATTAAAACTGGAGTCATATTAATATATCATAGGCAATTAAAGTAACTCAGAAATAATTTTTTTCTTAAATATGTAAGCAGTTGCCATATTATATTCCAATAAACACCAAGATTAGCCTGAGGGAATGATTAGTTTAAGCAATACAAAAGTTGTACAAAAAAATGAACTAAAGATACTGACATGTTGGCATGCAAGTTTAAGAATGCTTAATGAAAAGCCAATAAAGGAATATTTTTGTCAGGTGAATTTTAGATGACACCTAAACTGGTGTAGTTGAATTACTCATCATACATTTCAAACAAAGCCAGTAATTATTATTATCCTTTTTACTAATACATGCTTTTCCTTTAATTAATCTTTTATTTTCAATCCTCATGTCACACAAATTTCTAAAACTATCCTTTATCTACCTGCATAAGGCATCTGCCAGGTTACCTGTTACCTGTGAAAGCACCAGGTCCTTCTGTGATCTTATTCTGATAGCGAAATTAACAGAATTTCATACATGTAGGTGAAGGGAAGGCTAGAGTGTAGACTTTATCCACACCTTACGGTGCCAAGCAAGTGATGAGTGGGAAGACTGCAGATGAAAAGCAAAACTTCAGAAAGAATAGCCTCAACAGCAAGTGGAAAATTTTCATAAACAGTAAAAATTTAAAAAACTAGCCCCCGGACATTGCGTATGCTAACCCAGTATGAACAAATATTGAATGCAAAATAAAAAGTTATACAAATTTTAAGTTAAAGTGTCCCATAAAACCACACTGATTGATCTTAAAATCCCACTCTATAACAGGTTTCACAAAAGAACAGAAGGTTATGTCTAACTCCTTTATAAGCACAGACACTCAAATTCATGGCTTAATTATCCTCAGACAAGGTCTTTGGATTTGGAGCTTGGATTATTTTAGGAACTACCCATCCCTGCTGTGAAGACGAATCATTTTCTGTTTTTAAACTAGCAAGATATTATTACATGTGACAGTAAGGAAAAGGGCCTAGAAGATTTTAAAACATACGTCCTTTGCATCCAGCGAGGAAGGCATCCTTCTATGCATACCTTGGAAAGATCACAGAACCACTGAAGAATGAGAAAGGAGGAAAGGTTTAAATCTATATACTCTGTATTATGTCCTTCAGCTGTGTCATGTAGCTCCCACACTTGAGTGTTCACCTTCTAGTAGAATCTTCTTGCCTTCACATATGTATAGCACCATTCACATGAGCAGTTAATTCAAGCCAAGTGATTATGACATTGACCTTTCCTTTAACCTTTCCGTATAGTGTTTCAGCTAACAGGAAAAACAAAGAAAGAGGAATGAGAATGGGCATTGCATGATGGTACTAAACCTGCAGCCATCTCACCAGTTTAATAACTCATGAACACATACTCTGAAAAAGGCTGACATACAGAAAGTATACAGAAGTATAAAATTATATTTTCTACTCCAGCAGATAATTTCAAAGTTTATGTTATTGGCCTTAGTCCTAAAATTTCAATTAGTGTTTCATCTGCTATTAAAGGATTATGATACCATGTGCAAAGTCTACTTAAACTCCATTCCCATCTTTTTTAATTTTAGATGAGGTAACTAAATAGGAAGTATATTTTTTTCCTCATGACGAATTAAAAAAATACGCCAATCCAGACCCCATTCTCTACAAAATCTGTCAGGGTATGTGGCGTCTAGTTTTTGTTTTCCTATCTGATAAATAAAAATTATTTCAAATCCTTGGCACATGACTAAACCAACAGCTGCATTGGAAAGACTCCCACAATATATTACTCACAACCATCTCAATATGATCCCTTCAGAGACAAAAATCATTTTCAGAGAGAGTCATAAGCAAGCCATGGCCATCTTATGCCCACAGATTTTGAATGAGATCTCTTGTATTTTTAACTTCACAGTTGACTTGAACTAAAGTGGGAAGGGGTGGAATTCTACTACAGAAAACTCTAACAACTAATATAAAGAGGCCAAAGAGTTAAAAAATTGCAAATTTCTCTTGCGTACTTAAATCAAATCGATTGTTAGCAACAAGAAAATTCATATAACTCTATTTTTATTCCAGGTGTAACATCGGGTTTTTGGATTGTAATGGGATCTACTGATTAAGTTTAGATAGTCTTATTTTATATTTGGATCTTTGGTACCTGAATGGTTCCTGGTGTCATGAAGTTTTCAAGGAGCTGTAATGTGTCTATCCGCACAGTATCCCTGTAAAGGAAGTGCTGATATTTCTGTTTTACTCAGAGGCAACCGGATTCTCACTGCGCAGAGTGCACAGTGGACATGGGCATTTCTAAGCACAGTGAGTCTTCTGCGTTGAAGTCTGTGAAACTGAAACTGCGGTACACTCAGCTCCTGGTTTGTTAAAGTAATATACTAATCTTTAACATCAGTATTTGACAAAAAAGAACATTTTCTGCCTATGTACCACTTTCTCATGCAAAGTAAAACCTAATTATGCTTTTCTTTCATTTACTAATATGTATCTGTGCTCCTTGGTTTGCTCACTTACACCCTAACATCATCCATGCCCTTAGAGAAGATTCAACCATTTTACAATCAGAAGGGTCAACAAAGATAACTTAGTCTGTTATCCTGCATATCTCTAGCCACATTTTAGAGTGGGGAATAACTGTGCTATTTATAAAAAAGGAAGTTTAACTGTTACAACAATTTGTGACTAAATTAAATCTTTGAGAGCAATACATAAACTTATTCAAAGAATTCGGACAACTAAATACTTACAACATCTGGAGGCATCCAAGGCCAGGCTGGATGGGGCCCTGGGCAGCCTGCTCTAGTGGCTGGCAACCCTGCCCACAGCAGGGGGGGTGAAACTAGACGATCTTTAAGGTCCCTTTCAACCCTCTCTATGATTCTATGATCTGTTACTAAACTATACCAGCAGTTAATTGACATGTTAGTTCTTTCAAGAGTAACTCTGAACTAGTACACATACTTCAGAAAATTTTGTTAATAGAGTCCTCTTGGAAATAAACTATGTGAAAGATCACTTCATGCACTTCCAGTACATTTATCATTTTACTCATCTTATACAGTTCTCTCTAGTTTGATTTCCACTTTTCAAAAGTGACTGGAAAGGACAACTTAACCTACAGGAAGCCTGAAAGTTTGTGGGAGTGAAACTTATGGAGCCAGTTTAAATTAATAAATCCACCTGAGTTAAATGAGGTTACAAAACCATTTTTCCCTTCACACTCTCTAAAAACAAGTGGAACAGTTAAGCACTTTCCTGCTGGACAAACAAACATGTTCTCTTGCAATTTTTAAATTTAAAACTCTTTTTTAAATATTTTTTTCCCCTTGTGAATTCTTTGAACTGCTGACAGGCTCAGCTCTCATCTACGAATAATGTGAGTTTCCAAATGAAATATTCATTAAATACTTGCAACATGAATGACTGTTTAAGGTTTTTTTGTTGCTTGATACAACACAACAATCATATTCCAGAGGAAGTAAAACACCATTAAAGCTAATAATGTAGGATAAATTAAGTACAGCTTCTAAGGGCTAGTAATTTTATCTAGGAGGTGGGAAAAGCTTTGGACTTGGCAGAGGAAGAATCAATGGCCATTTATAAAATCACATAACAGTCAGTGAGTGTTATCTACTTTCTGGTAAAGTACGTTGCCCATTGCTGAGGTGACATTTCATATGTCAGCTAGAAAAATATAGTTTAAATTATTTCAGAAAAACAGTCTCAGAGAACTATGAGGGTTCACTGTTACAATGGAAGCTGATACTGAATGAGGCTCCATGGTGTCTGTCCTGGATCCAGTTCCGTACAGCATTTTCCTCACTGATGGGTAATGGACTGGGGTATTTATTTTATTAAATGTTATTCATTTGTAGATGACATTTATATGTGTTAGAAGAACAGAGAAAAGACCAGACTACTCTGCTAGTCAGACAGAAATAAATCTGAAATAAATGGCAGGAGTCTACAGGATAAGAATTCTAAATTATCTTGTCAAACTGGAGATAGCACATGGGAAAAAACATCCCAAAAGTAAGGACCAGTATAAATCATTATGTTAAAATAGGAATAATCAGATGCACAAAATAGGAAAGATGGCGAAGCACTCTTTATCAGGGAGTGGAGTGATAGGACAAGGGGTAACAGTTTCAAGCGGAAAGAGGTATATTTAGATCAAATATTAAGTTTTTTTCCTGTGAGTGTGGTGGGGCACTGACCCAGGTTGCCCAGAGAAGCTGTGGATGCCCCATCCCTGCAGGGGTTCAAGGCCAGGCTGGATGAGGCTTTGAGCAACCTGGGCTAGTGGGAGGTGTCCCTGCCCATGGCAGGGGGTTAGAACTCAATGATCTTTAAGGTCCCTTCCAACCCAAACCATTCTATGATTCTATGAAAACAACATGGGGAAAAGTGGTTTCTTCTCCAGAAAAGTATCTTTGAGCTTATTCTGCATCACACTGATTATGAGTGAACATTGTCATGCTTTTGTAAATAAGGCAAACATTACAGTGTGATCAATGTAGACAAATACTACCAGCTGGGCTTGTAAGGTAATCCTGTTGCTCTGTTCACTACTCATAAAGGATCATACAGAAGGAAATAATGCTTCAAGAAAAAAAAGAAAACAGGACAAAGTGGAGAATCTCCAAAGTAGAGTAACTAGGTTAGAAGTCTAGAAAACAAAACCTATGAGAAAAGTTTGAATAAACTGTGTTTCTTCAGGATAGGTAAAATAGATTTATTTATTTTTAAAGTGTGATAGCCATCTTCTGGTCCTTTAAAGGCTGTTGCAGAAGGAAAGAGAACAATTTGTTTTCTGTGGCGTGATAGATAGAAAGTGATGAGCTTAACCTGCAGGAAGGAAGATTCAAATTTCATAGTAGCCTTCAAAGATAAGAATAAAACATTGAATCAGGCTACAGGTTTTTAAGAAGCAGTTCAATAAACATATGTAAGGAATTGGCAACAGTCGATCCTATCACAGGACAGAAAGGTAGACTAGGGCTCAAGGTCCACTGTAGCCTTATGATTTGCATAGACCATGAAAAATAACGAAGTATCTTGGATGTGAAAATCTTAAGTCACTGCCACATCCATGCTGAATGCAGCACTTAGAACTCGCTGGAAATATACCATATTCAAAATTGCCTTCTTAGGAAAAATGAAGTATTGACTCTTGCCATTCAGTAACACCCAAGTTTCTGAAACAAGATCATCATCAATTGGACTGATGATATTCAAAATGCACATTAGGGGACAACAATCAGAGCATATGTTTAACTTAAGGGGCCCTAGAGAAAAACTACTAAAACCACCAAAAAAAAAAGAAAAAAATTCAGAAGAACCTGGCTGACCACAGGCTATTAGAGCAGTCCCAACGACAGCTAAACCCTGGTGGACTTTCCAAATACACTTTTTCTAGCCTTTGAACTTCCAACATTTTCCACCCTGAGACCAGAGATCAGTCTGCAGCCCCCTGTTTATTTGCTGTAATTGCCTCTGCTAGTCAGACTTAGGTTCATGTTTTGTAGTTTTGCTCTTTCTGCTGACAACTCATAGAATCACTGTACAAGCAGTTCTATTAGGGAGTTTCTGTCTTGGCTGCAGGATCTGTGCAGCATTTGCAGCTGTTATCAAACCGATTACAAAAATACCATGAAAACAGAGGACGATAACAGAAAGGTAAAGGATAGATCTCAGAAACATCCCAAATTGACCATATTGCAATTGCTGCACTGCATCATTACCTAAACACCCACTTATTGGGCATGTTTTATGAGTGAAATTCTCTCCAACTCAGATGAAAGTATGTATGTTTTACCACCACTCCTAGCATCAAAGTTTGAACTACATACTTTCATCAAAGTACAGCTCTATCACTGTGAAGTTAAAACAATTGATAACACCCAAAGTCTCCTGCCAAAACTCTCCTACTTGATGGTCAGAAGGCATAACTGTTAAATAAAATCCATATTCAAGTCACACAACTGAAATATTTCCCAGTTTCAAGAATCCCTGCACTTGGGAGACCACTGTAACTCTGTGATCAAGACATTAATGGCAGGCTGCTGGAATCCCTTAGCACACCTGTTCATCCATTCTCAGATGCCAAGCTATTCTTGCTGGGCTGGTACTGCCTTGCATCACCTAGTGATTCTTAACTAAATATTTGTGAAATATCCCAGATTTTTGTCTGAGTATACAGCTGTGAGAAAACCCAGAGAGGGTGCACCTGAAAAACATCAGAAGGGCATATGAAGGGAAATAGAACAGGGATTTCTAAAATAATTTGACAGTTCTGCGATCAAGATACCCTCCAGTGTCAGGAGTCACCTCTCATTTGTTCTGAATCCCTTGTGGTCCCACTGGGGGTTCTCAGCCCCGCATACGTAGGCATTTGTTGGATGCTTGTCAGATATGACAATTCCTTCCTATCCCATGCCCTTTGGTGGCTATCCAAAAAAACAAGAGAATTAGAAGGAGGGGAAAAGAATGTGTGAGTCACAAGAGGATTTTTAATTTGTAAATGGCATTTGTAAGGCTGAGGTTGAAATACTTCATCCAATTCTTACATCCAAATTTTAAAGAAGCTATTATGGGTGTGAGGGGACCAGAAAAGGTGCAAAGACAAAGGACACAGAAAACAGAAAGATATACAGCAGGAGATTGAAACATTTTAATTCACTGAAGATATCCAGGTGATTTGCTTTTAACAATTTAAGTTACAAGAACTTCCCACAGTAGAAAGATATGAGATACTAAGTCTGGTTCATGGATGTGATGTAAAAGCCAAAGTATTTCAAATTAGAAGGGTAAGTTTTTAGCAGATGGGAGGACAAATCATTAGAATAAGCAGTCATTGTAAGAAAGCTTTTGAGCCTAGAGATTAAGGCTGAGCATCTTCTAAAAGATTTACCTCCATCAAGTTACCAGGCTTTGTACACAGACATTATATGAAGTTTATATTAAGACCAGACTTAATGGTCTAATGGCCCTTCTTGGTCTTAAAATCCGTAAATATTTTAGTAGACAAGCACACTGTGCTTTGATGTGACTGCTTGTTACACTTCTGGATTCAACTCAGTTAACCAAATACACTCCTGAAGGCTACATATGCTGGGTGAGGAATAAAACACTCTTCTGTCACCAAGCAACACAGTGTTCCTGGTGTCGTATTTTTTTTCTCCCATTAAACTTTATACATTAATATCAGTCTGCACAGTTTTCTCAAACCAAGGTCCCAAATTATTTTGCAGACATATATTAACAGAACGGACTCACATAGGCAGTTTCAGAAGGCAGTTAAGATTTTCCACCAACCACCTATTGTTTAAACAAAATTGAGCAGATGCACATACTGAGAGACGGTTACTAATTCAGGTTGCCTTTTGAACTTTGACAGCAAAGAAAACCAGCTCAGCATCTAAGATTCACAAAATATTTCCAGAAACATTCCAGCCCCCCTGGACAAAAATCCATCTCCACCTTGGGCAAGGTCCAATACAGATGTGAGTTTTCACAAAATTTAAGTATATACTTATGCAAGTATAGATACCTCAGATATCAGTGAGGATAACAAATACACCCTGAAGAAAACAGATTACCCCATACAGCTTGTCCATTATTCATGTGTGTATTCACTTTTTCCTGTGGTCCTATTAAGAACCCTGTAGAATGTTTGACTACAGCATATAAAGAACATCAAACCTCACTGTAGCAATTCTCCTGTGAAATCTCTGATGAGAAGCACAAAAATGGCCAGTCATCTCTGCGTCTATACATGTATTGAGAAATAGAGAACACCAAAGCATGAGAGTAGCATGTTTATCATTAATTCAAAGAAAGACACACTATAAACAGCAACAAAAGTCTCTGCTGCATTCTACCTTACTTTGCTTATACAAACAACTCTTGTGTACTTCAATACAGTTTAACTGTATGATTTCCCAGAATCTTTTGTCCCTTTCTTAGGAATGCACATCATATATATAATGCAGATGTAGTAATATTTAGTCCACATATTCTTCTACACTCACACCTACATATTAGTAGCATTCGTTCCTAGATAGCTGGGAAATTATTACCATCTGCAAGGAAATTGTAATGTTTTCTCATGTATTCTCCATCTAAAAATTACTGTCATTTTCATAAACTGGACACATGTCCAACAAGAACAATTGCTGAGGTAGAGATCTCTTCTGTATCTAGTAGGAAATTCAAAAAATCCCTTATTTGGGATATCTATGACTTTAAAAGTTCATTAGAGGACTTTTCATACCATCTGTGATCAAATGGTCAAAATTCTCTCATAAGTACTCATATTCTTGAATCATTTTCTTGATATTAGTGGATCTCATTTTTTACAATAGCTGTTAACCACGAAAGAGGTGGATCAGCTGGAGAAAATACAGAGTTTAACAAATGGGATCAGAAGTCTAGAAAGCATGCTCTACTGAAAGAAATGGGTTTGTTTAGTCTAAAAAAGAGGAGACTGAGGAAAGATATGATAACGGTCTTCAACTATGTAAAAGGTTGTTGTAATAAGCCTTCTTCATGCCCACAAGGGTAGGGCAAGAAGCAATGGGCTTAAGTTAGACCAAACATGACTTAAAGATCGAGAAAAGCATTTTGCAGGACACTGATAGCTTAAGCTTTAAATTTTTAAAGCTGACTTACTTAAAAACTACGTTAAGTATATAAATGTAGCAAGACCTAAACTTACTAGTAAGTATGTAAATTAGCACAAATAGATAACAGATCCATTGTGGAGGACCATAACATTTGTCCACATGGAAACTTGGGCAAAACCACCCAAGTGCTAACATACAACCGTGGAACTCAATGAAAGATTTGTTTCTTCTTGCATAATGGTTAAGAGCTGAAGATCTGTGCTGTACAATTACTCTTACATTTGCTTAAGAATATTTCAGTTTTCTCTTTGTTGCTGACTTAGTTCCGTTTGAGTACAAAGACAGAATTTCAAAATTCTAAAAATGATTCTGATTCAGGGGAACTCAAAATGAAAAAATAACAAAAAACGCTTAATAAGGGAGCTGTTCTCCCTACGTCAGAAGTTTAAGTAAATCATTCTGATGTTAAGAGAAAAACATTTCACACTTTCTCCCTCCAGTGTTGCTTATTATTGACCTCTGACTGTAACCACTCTCTTTTCTAAAAATCATTTTGATGAGTCTGGGAAAGAAGAAATACAAGTAGCTATTAACTAATCACTGACATTCAATCATTTCATCAATGTCTACCCCACAGTCAATCTTTCACTTTTTTTCTTTAAGGCAGGCAAAATGCTGAGCTGATTGCTAGAAGTTTTATTTAACTCACCTCAGTGGTAGTCATGCAACAAAAGAGGCAATAATCACACCTTGTGATATAACATAACAACTGTTCCTTACTATGCTTACCTCAAAAAAGGAGTGACATTTTTGTGCCTATACATCACCTGGAGATTTAAAAAACTTTAGAAACCTAACTAAAGCATAGTGCTTTGCTAGTTTGCTGTTTGGAAGGGAAGAAATCTGTTTCATTTTCTTCTCTAAAATAAGACTTAGATACTGAAGACTACCCATATTTTCAGTAGAATCATACTTCTTACCCAGTTGAAGAGATGTTGAACAAAGCAAAAAAGTGTCCATTCCACAGAGTGACAGGCATTTAAACCAAGAAATATCTCAGTCTCAGTAATTAACACTGTTTGTGTTAGATGCCCTTTACTCTACTGGACACCTTGCACAGTGTACTTTCAGTCATGACAAGACTATGAACTAAATCATTTTATGTGTAGTTCAAAGCCCTGCTTTGCTGACTGATACAAATGCTATTTCATCAAGAAAACGTTCCTTTTCAATATTAGTTCTCAAAAGACATCTCACATCTTCAAGGAGTTGAGATTTAGATTGAATCATCTTGCTAATAGAATACTAAATAAAGATCAATAAATCAATTTATATGAATCAATCTTCATCTGACAGGGAATTCTCAAAAAAAAGTGCTTTGGTTAAGAATGTAATCACAGAAAAGAGATATACATAGCCTGAAATAGTGGCCATCTTGATCCAATACAAATTTTAAAATTAGATTTCTCACTGCCTTCATGGTCAGACATACCTAAACCAAGGAGATCATAGAAAAGCTTCTAAAATCATTAGTGTGGCACTAAATAACAACATATTATATACCTGCTAGAAGCATTCACCAAATACAGAGCTAAAAATATATGGGAGAGCACAGCAGCTGCTAATGAAAACCCAGTAACTGTCCTTGTCCTGGGCCCAGGCTGCAATCTCAACTTCACAGTTTCCTCAAGAGTAGAGAGTAAAGGTGATTCACTTGAACAGCTTATTACCTTGAATACTCCTTTTGAAGAAAGCTTTGCAGCCCTCACACGACCAGACCCCGTAATGGTAGCCTGAAGCGTAGTCATTGCAGACAGCACAGTACCGCGTCTCCTTGGTGGACTCCATGGACAGGCTCCCTTTCTCATTGGCACTGGACATCCTCTCCCGGATGCTGTGGCGCCTGTTATCAGAGTTTGGCCTGTTAATAGCAAAAAACAAGCACAATTCTTTCAGCAACGTTAAGTCTCATCCACTCCTGCAGACTGTAGGAGAGAAGAGCAGATCTAGATCCTTCTAAATGACAGATGGACATGAAAATGATCTTTTATCACCCTCTATCCTGTTCTAGTTGGAAAGGTATAGAACCAGTAAGATACAGGGCAATTTCTCACAAATTAAACTGATGCTATTAGGCATTGTACCTTGAAAAATTAAAAAGCTATTTGATAAACTAATCAACTTTTCTCAAGACATTGCAAAGGAATAAAATAAAATCAGTCTTTTTCTTTTGTGTACTGGTTCCTGTCCAAAGGATTCAGCATGACTGCAGCATCAGTATGTAGTCTGAGAATCAGAGGCAAATATCACTTAATGTTGGCACCTGAATTTGCAAGTCACTTAAATTATTAACCAGGCTATTTTCAAATATTATTGCCCTATCAGAGGTGCAAACTTTCCTTACATTGTCAAAGATATAATACTGTATAAGACAGTCCCTATTCTCGTTAGAATACCACTTTCATAAAACTTAAGAAGTGGTTTCAGCACAACAAGAAAAGTCAGAGGGTATTAAAAATTGTTGACAATTAATTTTTGTTCTAGTAACATACATGTTATTAGACATATACTAGACGTTACTAGACATACTAGACATGCACATGACTTGTGTGCAGTATGCTGCTGAATGAAAACTGAGCAAATCTATAATGTAGCGGCAGTGAATTCACATCTGGTGAATCTGGTAAGAGGCTATTATGAGTAGCTGCTGCAGGCATGGTAAACAACATTCAAAGAGACGAGAGGATGTGAAATTACCAAGGGAACCAGCAATGAACTCTGGGATTGGTCCTGGAAGGCACAGCTCCTGCAAAACATGCTCTCCAGTAAGAGTCTGCACTACAAACTGCCTGGGAGACAAATACAATTGGGTGTGACAGCATCACACAAGCTGAAGCATGAATAATCCTACTGTTTACAGTAATTACCCACTTACCATGCATGTTTTAATTGCTGGTTAGTAAACAGGTGGCTCTTATCTCCCCAGAGTCCCAACATTTCCGCAAACATATCCTGGTTTTGAACCTAGGAAACTGGGGGGGCTCTCTCTCTTTCAGGTTTCTTCCCGCATACCAGATTTTGACTTATTCCCTTCGTCAGTGCAGAAAACCATCCTGTTTATATGAACTGAGGCATCTAGCACCACTAGCACCTTCCTGCTCCAAACCAGTACTCTTCAGCAGCTTTCTGATTACTCATATGCCCAATTATCCTCTTTGATGTAGCCATAGCTGCCTGACAACTCCTGCTGCTGTCCATCTCAATGCCCAAAAGCTTTCTACCAACCAAAGCCGCCTGGACACTCTCACATGTGCTACCAGCCACCCTCTTGAGACTTCTTATATATAATTTCTGTCCCCGAATATGACATATTTTCATTGAACAGCTTTGAATTAATATCAGTTACAGAGAAACATGAGGCTTTGACATGTTAGATAGTGGAAACTGCTACTGGCATTGTTCAGGAAAACTGCACTTTTTTAAACCCCAAGTTCCTTACCAAGCCTTATATGCCAGCTAATTTTGAACACGTATTTAATTACTTTGGGGGGGGGCGGGGGGGGGGCTTGTTCAAGACAGAAGAAACTGCATATGGTGAAGAGCTGACATGGCACAACTCTGACTTTTTAGTGAGATGTAAAAGCTGAAGAACATCACAATTCTGACAACATGAACTTACAAAAGTAGGCAGGGAAAAAAAAACCCTCAAAACCTTGCGTATTGCAGATGTTAAAATGTGAAAAGGTGAAAACAATATCATTAATAAATCATTATAGATACAACACATAGATGGTTCATGTAACTACCTTTTCCAGCCCACCAAATCTAGGTAGTTTTTTAATTCTTCTCCACGTCCTGAATCTTCTTTTGAATTTGCTTTTCCTCAGTGCCTCATTTAATTGACTTTTTTTTTTTTTTGTACTGAGCACTGATCAAAGCTGTTGTTTCTTATCTCCTCCACCCCATTCTCTCCTGCCTGCAGCTAGATCACCTAATTCATCCTCTCAGTACAACTTTAACCACAATGTTGCTCTTTAAAAAATACATACTTTTAGGTGTATATAGGTACAAGAATGTTTTAAATATCTAAAGTAAATCAACTGCTGCAAATCTGCATGGTGTACAAGACAAGGTTCACAAAAATATTTTCGTATCAGTAAGAAATAAAAATAAATCACAGCTTATAAAATTTTAGCTTTTTAAAAAAGCACATTAAAAACAGCAAATGCAAGAAAACATCAGGTTCCAAAACAATCACATTTTTTTTGCAGGTGTGTAGCAATCTTCCAACACCACACACATGCACGCAGACACACACACACAGACCTACTAAAGCAATCCTGATTTCCCAGTTTATACTTCAACTAACAGGTAAAAAAAACATATGGTAGAGAAATAACAAAAAGTATCAGTCATCATTCAGTCCAGATAATTTAAATTTTCATCTTTTCAGAATATTTATCTTCACTCAGATCAAGGGTATGCTCACGAATATATTTCAATTAAAATTATCTTTAAGAATAATAAAAATGAATCAAAAATAGACTGAAACAAAAAAAAAAGCTTTTTCTACACAGAAAGGATAAGAAATCTCATGAAAAATATATGTTCCAAAGGAAAAAAATGCATAAACACTAACAAGGAAGATGCCATAAAGACAGACATATTTTGCCACACTGCTTGCAACGAGTCTGTCCCACAGGTTCTGTCCATCCTTAGTCACTGAACGAGGGCCCCTTGTTCAGGGGGAGTCTGCAGGCAGAAGCAATGAGACAGCTTGCTCCCTGTAAGCACACACACGATCCGTGGCACAAGGGATGACAGACAAGCAGGGGAGTAATGCCGCCACTCACACCTGCCCATATTTCCCCTGCATTTCATACTGCCTTCCTGCACACAAACTTGTTCTATTGGAAGAGCACTATAAATCTGTTAACGCAGGCCTTCACAATGGAAAGTGAATCTAAAGATGGACTTGCTGGCTTTCTGCCTCCACCCCCCTCCCAAAATCGGTGCCACTCAAGCACCATGTTGAGAAAGATTTGGCAAACTGGCCTTGCAGAGTCACCGCATACAGGCTCTTGTAAACCACAGTCAGAAGCACATTAAAATACCCTTAGCCCCATCCTCCCCAGAAATAACATCCTGCCACCCCTTTCAATTTATAGAAAGGAAACGAAAGCTGGTAATAAACAGATTTTGGATTATCACAACTCTAGTATTTATTAGAGGAGGCAAGAAGGAAATCTTTCAGGGAAAAGAGTATCCCAATAACAGAGTTTTCTAAACCAAAATAACATCTCAGATTTCATCCAGAAATCAGCTGCTAGCTAGTGCACATCACAGACCACTGATGCTGTGTCCTGACAAAAAAAAAAACAACAATGGTTTGCTCTTCATCCAGTTTTCAGTCAGGTTTCAAGGGCTAGCCTTCTGGAGAACATAGTGCAACAACATAACCCAACTTTAATAACTTTGGCAAGATCATAATTCCCAAAATACAATAGCAGAACCTTTTCAACAATTTCCTTTGCAATCTATGCAAATAATAACAACAACAACAAAAAAAGACCAAAAGTTCTTGTCAACTATGTTTATCAAAGAGAAACACAAATCAAAAGAAAGAAAACCCCAGATAAAGCCCTCCCTCCAAGGCCCCCACCAAAACAAAACAGATTAGAAAGCAAAAAAACTTCAGGATTTGCTGCTTATTTCCAAATGTCATAACACAGCAGACATAAAATGGAAAGCATTTTGGAACCTACGGGGCAGGAGAAACTCATCTTCCCCACTCACTTTCATATTTTTCCACCTATGTTGCACTGAGTCTGCTCTTCAATAAATGTTTTAGCAAACAAGACACCCCTGGTTTCAGCACTCACTCATCACCTGCAACTCTGAATCAGCCAAGAGATCATTAACCCCATGTTGACTGTAAGGTGAAAAGAATATGTACATGAGTGAGTTACAGTTTTATAATATAAACTCATTTTTTTTATGTCATGGTAATCTGACTATGAGGCAGGATGAATTTAGGGTAACTCTGAGTATCCCATCCACTCAATGGCAAGGTAAGGCTCCATTTATTCACAGCCCCAGCTTTATCTGAAATAAAGAGTTTTCATAGGTAGGAGGGCTTAAGGGAAATGTTATTTAAACAGTCAAAGGAGACATCCTGAGAAATTCTAGTTTTCTGAATTTACTTTCATACGAGAAACTTTAATCTGCAGCTGCTAAATTTTTCTTACCAGAATGGATGGAAGTTCCCAGTGTTAAAAGCCTCAAAACCAATGGCCATTTCAGATGCAGTCAAGGTCTAGAATGAATGCTTTTCAACACATAGTACTTATTATGACACCATTCTGCTATTCAATATGAAATTAATTAACTTTCTGATAGAATGTGAATTTTCATATGGGGCAAAATGTTTATGAAAGATTATTTGAACAGAATTAAGTGCTTGAAAATACTTAAAAGACATCTCAAGGAGAAGTGCTGCAATACAAATGACTAAGTACACAAATAAATAGAAAATTGCCAAGTACATTGTAAATGCCTCAGAACTGTACTCTCAGAAGGTAGCTCCAGTGAACCTGAAACAAAAATCATATGCCATCCAAATGAAAATGTTGGCTTAAAACAAAAATCACAAAGTGCCTAGGGTTGTAATTAAGCTAAATTCAACTTGACAATGGAGAAAGTCTTACAGAGAGCTGTATATCAAATGTACAGAATCACAGGGTATTTTAGGCAACATGTGACCTGGGGAGGTAGCCTCACGCCGAGGCAGCATTAGCAGAAGATGGGCTACAGCGATGAGGTGGGTTCCAGCAGGGGGTCTGGATGACAATATTGCTCTTTGACTCATCCTCTGCCAGTAATGAAGATCAGCTGAGGCTCCCTCTGGGACCTGATTGCGAGTGGTTCCCAGTCCATGGCTCTGAGCATGTTTCACTCACACAGCTAAACTCTCTATCCCCCAAACAGGGTGGTTTCACCTGTGCTACCAAGGGAGAAGGACCCTTGCATATCTTCCGCCTGAACCATGCCCTGGGAGAGGATTACTCAGCCAGGCCAAACCCTGCATGGGACTGTGGAGATGTTAAGCAGTGGGAGCCATCCTGCTGGTACTTGCACCCGTGCCTTGCCCTTGTTTAGGTAACTAATATACGTGCAGGCCTTTCCTGCCCCACTGTCCCCAGTTTGTTACCCAGTCGTCAGCAAGTTAGTGTCTCTGACCATTGTGTCAAAAACAAGAGTAATAAACATTTCCCTCAGACAATGATGATGTTCCTTCCAGCTTAGTGCCTAAATGCAATGTTCATCTTCATCTACAATTTCTATATGGGATAAACATAGCTGTGAATGTTTGACAGACCTGGGTGAAAATCAGATGCAGGATGAGAAGGAGCTGCCTGTAATTCAGATCTCTAGATGGACTGCATGGCCAGCCCCTTCTCTTCCCTCTCCCACAGCCTTGCACAGCTCCCTGTGCTTTCACAAGCCTTTCCACTGGGGAAACACAAAGTGCAACCAGGAAGGACACCGCAGCTCCCTTGCCACATGTGACAACAATGCAGGAGAATTCCATGCTGCAGAAATGCTCCTCTGGTCGCTTCATCTCATTCATTTCATGGATTTGTCTCATATCTGCTCTTCTCCTTCAGGGTGAGCACAGGGACATCCAAACAGGACTGCCTGTGCAGAGGACCTAAGCCAGTGTAGTGAATGGATGAGGTGAAGAAACAATTAACACAAGGAATTAGGAGAGACAATATTAAGAACTACTTTAAAAATAACAGAAGATATAAGTGAGGGCCAGCTAAGAAAAAAAATAAAAAAGGCAAGGAAACCAACTGAAAACAGGGCAGGCCTCAGTGCAGGAAAAAGAAAAAAAAAACATAACTGACAGGAGAGAAAATTAAGGAAAAAAAAAAGGCAAATAAATGAAGTTATATGAAAGCTGAATCATAGAATAATCTTAAAATACCTACAGTATTTCACAATGTATTAGAAAATGTATTTTATAGTCTGAAGACACTGGAAAGTTTTCTTTAGAAATATAATAAAATACAATTTTATTTGGTAACTAAAGTATATAACTTGGGAAAAATAGCTCAATATTCACCAAGAAATGGTAGTGTTGAGAACAGGCTCTGTCAACATGAAACAAAAGCGTATCTTCTTAGGTCATCAAAACTTCTTATTCAACATGAAATTAAGCATTTCCTTTGGCATTAGTTTTATCACCTTCCTTCATCTTTAACTCTGGTTAATTTTAAAATGGGTGATTGAAATACTACATTTGGATATCCCAAAATTAAACCACGCCATATGTGGAGAAAAATCTTCTCTAAAGCTATTTGCTAAAGTCAGTATAAACTTTGACATCTTTTCAGTCCCTTAAAACTTCATTTTTGACAAATCTAATTTTTTTTCTCAGATCTGTTACTAATATTTGCAGGCTGGATCAAAGTCCAGAGAAGCATGTCTATGCACAGTCACTGTGCAGTCCATGGCTTCTCCAGCCACACTTCCTGGAGGTTCTATTGATGGGTGGGGAAGGGAGTCCAAGCTCCTCGTTCATGTGCTTAATACCTGAATTTGGATGTTTTCAACATTTCCCTCTCCTATACTTCCACTCCTGGGATCAGTTTTCCATGGTTTATAAATGTGAGCTAATAATTTTGCAGCTGATCCCCTTGACAACACAGAAGTTTGCCCAACTTTCAGAAAAATGTGGACACTTTTCTTGGGGAGAGCCAGGGGGTGAGGGGTGGGTTTAAAAGAGGAAAGATCTCTATATACTTGCCAGTTCAACAAGTCTGAAATTCAAATTCATACAAAAAAAAAATCCTTGGAATAAATACTGAGAAACTCGTTCTGTTTCATTCTCTCTCTCAGTGCTGTTGGAATCTAAACTAAAACTTACAGCATCATTTTTATTAGATGTGAAGAGTGGTGGTGTAGCTGTACCTCATGGAGTAGCACTGGGTTCAAACAGTTCTGAAGCAATGGCAGTTTTCTGATTTTTTTCCTATGCACAGAAGGTTAGTAATTTCTTTCTGTACATAAGGTCAATGCAGAAACACCCACACACTTGATTTATATGAATATACACTAAAAGAATTGTAAGATTTTATATATAGCACATGGCTGAATTGCATCTTGCAAATGCAACTGAAACCCTCATTTATTCCTCCTGTGCATAAGTATGTCATCTTTAATTACATGAACATTCTTTTCACAGGGCAACAGCTCATCAGTGCACAGAATAAAAATAATTTATTAAATGAGCAACTATTCTGTCTTTCGTTCTTTTTTTTTTTTCTTGATTGTTCAGTGACTGGTGCCCTACTGTCAGTACACTATCCAGATTCAGCTATAACATCAGAATTAATTTCCTTCCAGTATTTCCATGCCACTATAGTATTTATAACAGCTGACAGGTGCTAATGAATGTATTTTTCCAATACTCTTGTGGGTTGAAAGGACAAAAAAAAATGAGGCTGAGAGACTAAGGTCAAAAGTATGAGTTATGCATAACCTGAGTTTTTTAAGTACCTACCATTAAACAGCACTTTGAAGGTTCAGAGTGCTGCTTCCCTTGTCTGCAATTGCAAGGGTAAGTGTTCAACACGTACATAAATCAGACTGTAGGACTTCCATTCAACACAAAGGAAATTACAATACAACGTGAGACTACTTGTGAGGAGTTTGATTCAAATGATTTCTGAACTTCACAGAAGCATTTGTGGAAGAATTAGACAGAGAATTTAGTTCTTCAGGCCAGCAATCAGTTGCTTTCCCATAATAATTCTTGAATTTTTTGCCTCATTCCTTTTTTCAGTTACCAGTTTTTGCAATAAATGAGTAGCGAATTTATAAACAGTGACATATTTCACTATATGAGCATGACACATTCCAGAGTTGATCCTTTTCATATACTGAAACAGCAGCCCACTTAAGATTACCTTGTAATTATGAAAATAATTATTGTAATAATAATCACAAAGGCACAACAGAAGGTTTGTGCAGTCCAACTTAGTTTGGGCTTATTAAAAGCACAAATTTGCAAATAATATTTTTTCTGCATGTTGCTTCTCACCTTCTAAAGAGGACATCTAGAAAAACAAAAATGTTATCCTTCCGTCTCATATTTACAGTCAGAGACAGCACGGCTGGGACACAACGGTGTGCCTCTCACTTGCCATAATGCAGCAGATGATGGCAGGAGATCACTCTCATTGCTAAGCAGCAGAGGAAGGATGTCAGGGATACCTGCTAACAGCTGTGAATAGTGACACTACAAGTCCTTTTTTCTACTCCAGTTTAGGAGAAGTAAAAGCTGGTAAATACACAGAGGCTGCTGCCACTGCTGTCAGTTGGAATGTCTGTTCTGTGCTCCCACAGCTGTTCCTTGTCAAGCGCTCTCGCTTGACCCATCCATCTCCTCTTGTCCCATTTTTACACTTACCTCCACCTTTGGGCTTTTCCTTCCAGTCTCAGTCTTGCTCCCCAGAAAGGACAAATTCCTCTCCTCCAGTGCCTGGACTGACTCTGCCTGGCTATGTCTCCCATGCCCAGACTCCTCACAGGCACCTCATCCAAAGCTCTCCTTCTCCCTCCACCACTGCTTATTTTCCTCATGTCCTGGGCAGGAGTGTTCCAACTCTTCTACCTTTCTCGGTACCCTTGTAACCCAGTCTGACATGATTACTTAACTACTGTTAATCTTAATATGCAATCCTACCTTCCTTTTACCTGCCCCACCAGTTCCACAAGCACATACTGAGATTTGTAACTAAAAGGGGATTGAAGGATCTTAGTATCGCCATTTGTTGACCACATATATCTCATTAATCATAAAAGGACAAAATGATGTATTTTTACCAAGGCTGAGCTTAAAATTTCTGAAATTCTGTGGTAAGCAGCTCATTATAAGTACTATGAACTATCAACAAGAAAAACTATGATGTTTTAAATCAGTCCAAAGAGAATTAAAAATATTTTAAGGTTAAAAAATATCAACATAATTATTTCTTTATAATACCTTTAAAGCTACAAAATTTCATTTACATATAGGGCTGTGCCTTATATGATTTGTGTTTCTGTCTCTTCTCCTCTGGACTGGGACTGCATCTCTTACAGGACAAGCCTTCACCACAGTAACCACTCCCATTGGAGCCCTGAGGTTCTGTGTGCCAGGACACTTTGCCCATGGGATAAAAAAGGGGACAGAAACACCTCTTTAGAGAACCAATTGAGAGATGCCATACAAGCCGATTTCTCTTCTGAAATAAGAAAAAACATTGTCCTCTTATTAATGTTTTGAAGACTACTGAAATCAGTATAGAACTCTTGTTTCTGCAAGTAAAAAGTTCAGACAAGAAAATTCCTCTTTTTTAATTTTCAAGGAAAAAATATTTTCATTTTGCAGAAATACCAATTTTAAAGAGTTTTGACAGAAAGATATTCAAACACCAAAACTTTTATTTTCATGCAATACACATTTACAAAGAAATAAACATGTACATAATAAGCAAAAAGAATCTACAGCCACATCCAGAGAGACAGTTCTGCGGGGTTAACCTGGTGCAGAAGTTGCTGCTAACTCTACCAGTAGTCAAACTGCCCTGCAGTACCGATGTGAAAGTGACATAAACAGACTCTGCAATCATTGTACATTACCATTCAGTAAAGCAGAGGCAGTATCACTTAAAAGACTATACAGCTAAACCCGCCCCAGAGGAACTTGTTTTAAATTGTCTTTATATTTTCAATGATTAAGCTTCTGTCTGTGGACTGTCCAGCCTAAACCCTCTCTGCTGGGAATTAAGCTCATTTGTCCTCAGCTGTTTCCAGTTAGCCCAGAGAACAATTCAGCCACCTCCCACTTAGTACACATTTTCCCTTTGTAAGGTTCCTGCTATGCGACCTCTCAGCCTCCAGCCTTCCTCCCAGAGCCTCCTCTCTAATTCTCCCATCTTACTGCTGCTCTCATAAGGACTCTGTTTGCGCCTTAGTGGGCATAAAACTCTGAAAGAGGCCTTGCCAGTCTCTCCTAAAAAAGCATATTGACCTGTTCATCTGTTTTTCTGTTCACAGAATAAAATTTGCCTTTTCTGCAACAGATTACTCCGTTGACTTGTATTTAGCTTATGATCTTCTCTACCCCTTAGATTATTTTTAGGCTGCAATCCTTTTCCCTACTCAGTAATTCCCCAGTTATTGTACTTGTGCATTAGATTTCTCCTTCCCAAAGGCTGGGCACTGGACTGACCCTTAGTGAATTTGAGAAATATGTAATGGTTCAGATTCTGTTGTGGTAAGTAGCACTAGAAAAATGTTCTCTTACATACTTACACTTCAAGTGGCCCATTTACAGATCTCTGCTGCTTTTAACAACTGGCAGATACTATTTGCTTATTTAAAAATTAATAGTACTATTTTCTCTTTGGAGTGAAATCTCTGAAAATTATTGTTTTGATGTATCTTCTGAAACCCTGGGCACCGGATGATCCTCCTACTCCTTAAGGAACAATACCAGTGAAATAAATATTTTGATCCAGTTGCTCAGGATCCAAAGTAATGTCCAGCCAACTTTCTCTGCCTTTTTCTGCCTCCTGCCAGGCACAGTTTTGCCTGGGCAGTATTTGTCTCTGTCACCGTCTATTTAATTTGGTCAGGCAATCCCACAGTCTGGTGTATAAAGAGTCTCGTAATCTGAGGAAACACCTTAATCCACTGTCTAAAAGCATGCCAAATTTGATGAAAAAGGTGCTGACAGACAAAGTGCCTCCAGGCACCACATAGATATGATTTTCTGGCAGCAGTACCGAGTTGGTGTGTGGCTGTATGGCTCTGGGGACAGAAGCAACAGGGGCCTGAGTTTTGCAATCAGCTGTGCCCACAAGTGTGTCAAAGTGGAGAGGCTGGCGAGCAAACACTCAGGAAGTGCAGACACAGGACATCTTACTTTACTCCAAACAATGTGAAGAATAAAGTATGCTTGAAAAGCTGGAAGCGTAAAAAATCCAAAACACCAGCTTCAGATGACAATCGCTGGTGTATATCCTCTACAACTTTCACACTTTTAGAAATACCTAGTCACCCTTGTCTCCATTAAAATTATGCTAAGTTTCAAAGACTAAGCTGAAAAGTTGTACTGCTGCATTTCTTATATGAGTCTTAGAACTAAAATACGGCTTTTGTGAAATAGCTGAAGTTCATCTTGTCATATAAGAAAAAAATGCATCCAAAAGTAGTCTTTTCTTCAGGTTTCACTGTTCCTAGTGAACTTCGTTCAGAATTACTCTGTCACTAGGCAATTTTTCTCTCTTTTCTAACATTCAGATAAACCAGCACAATCCTACCATCTGAAAGGAAAAGGTTAAATGCACGCAATAATTGGAAAAGGGGTTTCAGGAAGTGCTGTCAGATTCTTACTCTCACCTCCAGACTGTTTCAACGGTAAATGCCAACTAAAACACAGGAATCAGTCATAAATCTTCCTTCACTATGCCATTCTAGGGCTTTTATGGGCTCATGGATTCCTTTTATTCTTCGGCAAGCCCTCTTTCCAAATAGTTCAGATGCACACAGTAAGACTGCAGTTTAACCAATCTAAACCAGTCTATCATTTCAAATGGCTATTTTTCTTTAAAATGATATTTTGAACTGAAAATATAACTTTAAGGGGTATGCTGCATTTGAAAAGGAACTTTTGAAACAAAACACTAGTACAGCCACATATGATCCCAACAAAGAAATCAGAGGGCTCTAGGCCACAGGAAAATAAACCCTGGTGAAACAAAAGACTCCTCAAAACAGTGCTTTTAAGTTCATCAAAGTGCATGCAAACCTCTTGAACCAACTGACATAAAGCATAAAGAGACAAAAATCTTTTCCCAAAGGGTTTACCACCCATGCCATCTACAAGCCACTCTATGCCAGCTGCTAGCAGGAATAAAGAAAAAAGCCCAGACAGAGGTGCCAAGCCCAAAGATGTGATATGGGAAGCAAGGAAGGAACCAGCCACTTGGGAAAATCTGACACCTGCATGTAAAAATGCTTGTGTACTTGTTTATCCTCAGCTTCTTGTTCTTGCCCTAAAAGAGGAGCCCCTGTAGTCCTTGGACTAAGACTGCACAGTCTAGGGCCCAGTGAAAGACAAAAAGAGTTGCTAAACATACAGACCCCTTTCTGCTTAAACCAGTTTCATCATACCAAACTGCTAGTGCATGGGACCTGCACAATCCCAGTAGTACAAGCAGATGAACTGCCTTGTAGGCCACAGCCAGCCTGCAGTACCAGCAGCGAAAGAAAGCCAATCCAAGACTGGTACACTGCATGTTGTGGTGTGACACTTGATTGGCAGCTGAAAAGACAAGAGGGACCAGTCCTAGCTGACGCTCAGGTACAAGGAATAAGTATCCCAAAAATTCAAATATGACTTGGAAGTCATATGCCTGAAAGCACAACAAGCGTAACAGATGGGACAAAAGCACATGGCTGAGTGTTACTGACCAAAGGACAGGTTACAAAAGCATGACATGACAGAAGGCAAACAAATAGCTAGTCTGAAAACACGTCATACTGACCGGTCACTGCACACAAGAAGGGCTGCATTTCACTTGCAGAGCTGGGCAGCTAAAAGAGTTCACAGCACTATAATACTGTCAGGACAACAGAATACCTGTGCTTTGTACCTCGTTATATACTCTTCTTCCTCTCTTAAGAAAAATTAATAACAAATTATGTCAAGTTTCAGTCTTGAGAGGTCCGGACCCTAGTAGAGAAGACACAGACCTCAAAGTAGCGTGCTTTAGTTTGTCCTTTCAGTCAAAATGGAAGCAAGACAGATGCACAGAAATATGATGCCTCACAAAATCTGGGTACTTTGTGGGAAAACACTGCTCCATTGGAGGTACTTGACTTGTACTTGTCCTCTGAAAAGTGCTGAATTCAACTTTGCATTCATTCTTTAAATATTAATGAACAGTAAACCATGTGATAAGCATGTTAGAGTCTGAAACAGAGCAGCGAAGTCTGGCAATGCCATGCAGCCTAGTTGTTTGGTGTGTGCTGGCTTTATAAGGCCAGGCCCTGTTGACACACAGTGAAATAAAATATGACTTACCTGTTAGACTTGTCATAGAGGATCTCTAGAAACAGAAAATTGCATATGCTAAAAATATAAACGAAAGTGTAGGAAGTAGAAAATAAAATGAATAAGAAATAGAACCTGAATAGATTGTTATAAAGGATACAACTTGAGACACCCCCACCAAACTGATTTTCTAACTGATTTCAGATTTCTTAGATCCTACAGCCCTCCTTCCCTTCGAGGAGAGCTGTGAGTGTTCAGCACCTCCCTAAGTAACCTCTAGACATCACTTCTGAAAATTTAGTGTTAAAGGCTACAAAGGCTGTCACTTTTCTTTATGTCCAAGAAACAGTAAGTGCAAACTGCTGCCCACCTGGGCAGTCTTGCTCTCCTTTCATTTCTGGCCAAAGACACTTAGACCCAGAGCAGCAAATTAGTGTTGTTCAGCACACAGTCACAAGCGGCGAGGCAAGTGGGAAGGCCAGAAGATGCAGGGTGAAGAGAGATCAACTGTGTGGTCACACTGGCTTGTTAATGCAGGCACAGGAATTGTGAGCAGAAGTGTGATAGGTGAAAAACTCTTTCAGTAGCAGCTTTCAGTTGATTAGACTAATGGTTACATTAAAATGGTATAAAGTATTAAAATAGCGGACTGAAAAACTGGTCTGTGTTGTTGTCCTCATTCCTCTGTATCTTCTCGTTCCTGCTTGTAGACTGCAGATCTTTTTGTCTTTCTTCATGTGCAAGTGTCAAAATCATCAGTACTAACTAAATAGTAAATAGTAAGTTTTACATTTCTACTTTATCTAAAATTATCCCAAAGTAGCTAAATTATTCATTCAGATCATGTCCACAGATAAATTTGCATATGCTGATTATGCAATCAATAACAAGCAAAGAGAACATGGCTCATGAAAGGTAGGAAATACATTAATGTAGCCAACTGCACATAATATGTGTTTGCAAAACTGCTTGTCAAAATATTTTTGGGGTAACATACAGCAACATGTGGGAAATTAGGTCTGTGAGAAATCTGTACACTTGCCTTTTGTGTGGGTGATAATTTTGTTTCAAGACATTAAGAAGCTGCATTTTGTTTTGATAAATCCATGTCATCCGTTTGTGTCATTTCTTATTCCTCACTGCAACAGGGAACAAGCTCAAATGCTTCAGAGGTGCCACAATATAGCACCTCACTAATCTTCTCACTTTTTATTGTTGGTAGGCAGCAATTGCTCCCTGCCCTATAAATTACAGAGGAAGGAAAAAGTCTATTAGATAGACAAATTCACTTAGAATTAAATGTACCGTATTATGGACACAGCAGCCACACTTCTATCGTGACATTTAAAAGCATATCATTACCTGTTCACATGAGGCATACATAATACCAGTGTAGTAGACACAAGGAACCCCTGCTGCACCTTATGTTTGGTTGTTTGTTTTGGGTTTTTTTTGCAGATATGCATGCTTCTTATAAATTAAAGGGAAAAAAAACCACACAGATTTCAACTTCTGTTTGTTGCATAATATTCTCTAATGGCTACCCATAGCAGAAAAACCACCTATTTACTGATTTCTAGCCAAAATATTCTCTGTTGCACACAGTTGAGTGTTAGAAGTGGATGTTGCGCTAAGCTTGTCACAGCAAACCTACGTCCAGCGCAAGTCTCAACAGGAAAGCAGCAGCTCAGTGGAACTGAGGCTGCAGCACATCCCTCCCCACCTCTGCTCTGGGAAGGCTGGCAGGATCCCATCACAGCCACTCAGCCCCTCATGGCCTTTGGACGGCGCAGTAGCCAGAAGATATGAACTCACATTTCTTCAAAACAACCTAACAGATTTTACATTTCCTCACCCCAAAATGGTCCCAAAAGTTTCCAGCACTCTGTATTTCAGACACTGCTCTTCCAGAAAGTTATCTGAATGAGCAGCAGGTTAAGACACAACACCAGGCTCTCATCTAGGCTTACTGAGGTATAAATATGACCAAAATTATGCCTGGTTTTCAAACAGTCGATGTATTCAAAAGTACCTCAAAAGTATTCTATAAGACAAATATGTCAACAGTTGAATTATTGCATAAAGGACTCTATTCTTTAATTTACTTCTGTTTTGGTTTTAATTTTTTTCTAACTTTAAACTTATCTTGAAACGTCAATAACGGTTTTAAAATTGTACTGGCTTTCTTCATATGGATCCATCTAGCATCTCAAGTACTTATCTTTTAGTTCAAGCATGTGACATTAGATATCCAAGCTTGAAACCATAGTCACACATGTATTTATATAGATTTACAGATCACCAAGATAAATAAGTCTAACCAACAACAGTCTGTTGCCAAAGTCCAAAACCAGTTTCAAACAGGTTAACTTGTAAAATCCAATACAAAAAAAAAACCAGAAAGATAAACCAACAGTGTAGAGACGCTGACTGAAGATGTCTTAATTGTGTCTTCATTCTCAAGCCTCAGCACTGCGCCACAAATCCCTGTGGAACTATCACAAGACATATTTTTGATTCCTGTTTTCACCTGCTGATAAGATGCAAGAACCCTTTGTGTTCCTAACCAAGAACTCATCCTCTCCAGCTCCACACTCTAGAGCACACATCCCACAGGAATTGAACGAGGGTGTAAATGTACACACAGCAGCAGGCTCTGAGGAGCTAAGTACACATAACTCTGCATCATGGCACGTAAGAGAAGGCTTGCTGCTGCAAATGCTAGTGAGTCAGGAGAGAAAAGAGAGAGAAAGAGCATCCCATCCCTGATACAGTGCAACTCTATAGACCCACAAAAATCCACCAAACAAAAGAAGCATCAACTCTTAGTTAAACTTGTAATATATGAATAGGTAGCTGCAAGTAGGTTTTAGCCCCTTCTGACAAATGGTTTAGGTTCTGTTTTGTTTAGGAAGACGAGATATTTTTCTGAACTTGTCAGATGGAATTCAGATAAACCCCTTGATCACAGAATCACAGAATGATTCTTAGAACCCCTTGATATATATGTGTTGATGGAACAAGCAAAAGAGACAAGAAGTTGAACTGGCTCAAGTTTTACCCTAAGAGCTTAAGCAATTGTTATTATTATTTAAAAATAAAAAAATAAAAAAAATTGTAATTTCAAGTTCAGCAGCAAGAATCCTAATGCAATATTTTATTTCTCCTTTAAAATCCATCAATTTCCCTCAAAAATGGTCTGTGGTAACTACAAGGCTGAAATTAGTTAGCCTTGCTAAATTAATTAATCACAATAGTTCAATCTTTTGTTACGGATGCAGTATGCTCTCATCATTAATTAATTTGGCCAGAAAACACAGTTGAAATTGGTTTATAGATTAGATCTATGCAAAATCACATACAATAGGAATTACTCCTCTCTAGGGGGGTGCCAATTCAGTTCAGTATTAGACTTCAGCTAACAATATGAGGATTAACATCTGATCTGTGTATCTGAATCTGTACTGAACTTCAAACTTATCTCAGAATGTCTGATTGAAAGTATAAATTAATTTTTAACTGCATCATCTTGTACAAACCTTGTTCCTTCTATACAACAGTTGCATACACATCTAACAGTAAAAACGTATCACCTCACATCCTCAGAACATCCAAGGATTAAACAGGCAAAGAAAATAGCTTGAGAGTGCTCATAGTAACAAAATGTGAATCTGAGGAATAAAAGTATCTCTTCAATTATTTGTTAGCCTAACACAGACAATTTAGCCTAACACAGACAAAATTTTAGCCTAACACAGACAAAAAACCCGGACAGCACACTCCACTGATTTCCCAGTTGCAGAAATACCTGTTCGAAACATTTCTGTAGTGATCCTCATGTAATGATTCGCATTATGCAGCAAATAAAACCTCCATTCCTTGCCTATGCTTAGATGACTGAGATGTACAGTAAAGCCAATGATTTCAGATTTGTTAAGCACTGAAATACTTCTTTTCCATTAGATCCATATTTCTTTTTTTTTAATTTCTATTTGTCATCTTTTAGTTGGACTAACTTATGTCTAGCATTACACTTTTTAAGGGGTCTCAGTTGTCACAAAAAGAGTCTTGAATATTTCTCACATTTAGAGACAAAAAGTTGCAATGAAAACTCTGATTTTTAATCTGGGTTTCTGAACTGGTCACAGGACACAGACCTTGTCCTTGTTTTTCCAAATTTGCCCCTTGATGTCATCAGAAAAGGACCAAGAAGTAGGCAGACAGAGACCTGAGGAGTTTCTCTGGGACAAGGAGACTTACCCCAGGTAATCTGGTATCCAGTCTCCCCTACAAAGACCAACTCCAGACTCCATTTGTTTTAGGCTGCTACATGACTTAAACGTCGCTCTTGTCAGGAGTCGTGAAGTGGAGCTGTGGGAGACCTGTTCTCACTTGTTTCTTACCGTATATCCCCTGTAAAAACAAGTTAATTAATTTTGCTCTGCTCTGCTGGTTTGAGTTCTGGACAACCTGGAGGCACAGTGCAGAAGCACGGCCAGTCTTTTAGGCAATGAAGTTCTCAGGTTGCTTGTCATTTCCAGACAGATCCACATTTGTTGACAATAAAGTGAATTAGAGAGAGAGGAAACAAGGCATGTATGAGTTAGAGAATGGGTCATACATGAAAACAGCTTGAAGCTGTTAATACCTAATGCTGCCATTTAATAAATAATAAAGAAGCTGGTGCTAGCCATACAGCAGTGTTTTAGATCTTTAAAAGGCTGTCTTGGCCTAGGTAATGTTCTTAAATGCTTTTGAAAAAAGGGGTTACAGGCAGCATTTAATGTTTGCTTCTGTACTGATTTTTGTACCAAAATGCACCTCTCCCCCTGAAGAGTAAGATCTCCAGTGCTCTGCTGAAATGAAAACAGCAAAATCATCCATCTTAAGTAAGGAATACAATGAACTGAGGGTCATATCTCAGAGTATATGTCAGAAACAAATTAGAGAACACTAAAAACTGGTGCATTAACTCCTTGCTTCTGTGCAGTCACACCTTATCTACCTATGAAATAAATAAATGCAGGGTAGCTGAACATACAATTCCATGTAAGGACTGAAGTGAAAATATATTTATGCTGTATTTTTTCTGAGAAAAATGCTGGGTATGTATGTTTAACAAGCCAGTAAACCATTTTTGTTCCGTTTTGGATAGCAATACCATGGTTAGTTTCTGAAATCATACTCACTGACAGCACCTACTCAATATTTTGGGTGTTTTTACCCTTGCCCATGCATAGCCTCATGTCTTCTTTCTTATCCAAGCCTGCTCTGAAAACAGTTTTGTCGATTTTCCACATGTGATTTTCAATAGCACTCTTCATTATTAACAGTTGGGCACTTTACAGACACCAATGAATGTTTGTTCATAGGGCTCCCATGTGGTACAGCAGCAATATCTTCATTTCACATGTTAGGACATTAGGCAGAGAGAGAGAAAAATATATGCACACAAATTTAGTTCTGGTATGTTTCAGCTTTAGGAAGGCTGATGTTACAGTCTCACTGATGTAACTTTATTATATTTTCTCTCTGTTCATGAGAAGTACCAAGGCTTTAAAGATATTAAACAATCAACACTCAAAACAGGATCTCATTAAGTCCTTCTGAGTGGCAGTTGATGTTTCAGGAGTGGTGGAAGCTCACATCTACAGCACCAACCTCTGACACTTGTGCCATTGAACAAACCAACAGCCAGGCTAATCCATTACCTTCTCGGTAAATCTGTAATAAACAGGAATAAAACGCAAGAGTTGCACATATCTATTGGGAGGAAGATTGTTCTACACAGGCACAGCTCCATATTCACCGTTTCTCCCTGTCAGCCTTTATATTTCCCCATGCTCTACAGCATGCACTTGCTCTCCTTCAGTCCTGTTTATGGCCCCTGTCCCCAGTGCAAGTCTCAGTCCCTGAGTACCTTTAAATTCCACTCTTCATCTCCAGCTCAGTCTTATTCTGGAGTCTCTCCTTCAACTTCACTTTTCTTGTCCACCCCAAACTCTTCGAGGTCCCTGTAATAGAATATCTACTTTCTCCTACCAGAGTATTCTCTCTTTTCTTTGTCTGTGTTCTGCCAGTTCACAAGAGCCTGCTACAGCATCTCACCAGAGACTCAAAGTTACTACCTTACCAGGCCCCCCAGTTTTCTTCATTGGCCCCATCCTGTTCTTCAAGACCACCTTTATTTACTCCTAGTCCCATCTTCCCTTCCTGCAAGCTTAGATTTTTACTGCATTTTGCTGGTGTGACTTTTGACAAACTCTTTAGAACTAACATGGATGAAGCAGAAGGACACTAAAAGCAGAAGAGAGACCATTTTTCTCATTCCCAGCATAGCAAGGTATGGGCTGCACAGACCAACTATAAAGTGGGTGGAAAATGACTGGACTGCTAGTCTCAATAGGTTTTTAGCAGCAGTACAAATTTGTCCAGGTACCAGTAGCATTCCTGTGCAATCAATACTGAGAATATGTCATTAGAAACAGGGATGAAGGGACAAACTGCACCCCTAGCAAGTTAATGAATGATACCAAACTAGGAGGAGAGGGTGGTGCACAGAGTGGTGCAGCAAAGCTGTCAATAAGAGGGACCTCCACATGCTGGAGAAACGGCCAAACAGGAAACTCATTAAGTTCAGTACTGGAAAATGCAGAGACATGCACCTGGAATGGAATAACCCCCTGCAGAAATACAGAAGGGTCCAGAAAGCAACTCTGCAGAGAACGACCTGCGAATCCTAGGGGACAAGTTGAATAGGAGTCAGCAGTGTGTCCTGGCAGCAACAGAAGCCAAACACATCCTGGGCTGCACTAATATAAACAGAGGCAGGAGGCTGAGAGCAGAGCTTGTTCCTCTCTCCTTGGCACGTGCAGGACTGCTTCCAGCTTGGGGCTTCCAAGCTTAACACAGTCTTTGACAAACTGGAGCAAGTCCAGTGGACAGCCACCAAGATGAGGAGTTAACTGGAACAAATGGCATATGAGAAGATGCTGAGAGAACTGAATTTGTTCAGTCTTCAGAAGAGAAAGCCGAGGCCGGATCTTATTGCGGTCTTCAACTATATAATGGCAGACTTTAAAGGAGACAGAACCAGATTCTTCTTGGACACCCACAGTGAAAGGACAAGAGACATCTGACACAGCTTTGGGCAAAGAATATTACAATCACACATTAGGAAAAAGTTTTTCACAGCAAGAGTGGTTCAGCACTGTAACAAGAGTGTCCTGAGCAGATGTGGAGTCTCCATTCCTCAACATATACAAAACTCAACTGGATAAGGGCTTGAGCAACCTGATCTAACGTTGAAGTTAGCTTTGAGCAGGATGTTGACCAGATAATCTTCGGAGCCCTTTCAAACCTACATTACTCTGTGATTCTCATCTCTCAGTAACTTGCCTCAGCCCACAGTAGTAATTGCAGAGAAAGTCCTGTTTAAAAGCCATACAGCTGTGAGACGGTGCAGCCTCACAGGTTTATGTCAGAGAAGGATGCTTTTGCAATAAAGTCCATGTATAACCACAGAAAGAGGACACAACATGCATGAGACATGAAATTTCATACAATTTAGCCATCAAATGCAAACAAATTTTGACTGTGAACGGTGAGGTGCTTCAGGAGTTTGTAGCTTAAAATTGAGTAGGTCTTCTGGGGAAAATCAAACAAAAATAAACCTGATTTGACAGCATCCCCACACTACCAAATATCAGAGCTATATCTATAATACAAAGGTGTCTAGGCTGTCCAATGAAAAGTTTGGGTATTGGGTTTTTTTTGCATGACTATGGAAAGATTTTCTTTTCCCTTCATGATACTTAGAAAGTTGAGCCCTTTTATGTCAAAATGTTAAAAAAAAAATTTACTCAAGACAATCATCTAACACTGAAAATATGAGCTAAAGCTGGACATGAGTAACCAAAAAAGAGAGGAACCAAGGCAGACTTAATAATAAGCAGCATTACTGGAACTGTCTGTAAATAAAGTGGACTTTCGGTCTGGGGTGTTTAAAAATTTCTCTGCAGAATCAAATTTATTTTCACTTTGTGTTTTTTTTGCTTTGATCAAGAAGAAATAGCAATAGTACTTTAACTTATCGATGCACAACCTGCTTTAGCAATGTTTGACTTCTTAAGCTGCAATGTGCCTGGCAGCTATTCTTTATACATGTCTCTTGCAATTGTACTGATTCTGATATTTTTGCCATTAAAACTTTAAACTATGTGATTTTATATGGGTTTCTACCTCACCAACTTTCTCCATGAACCTAACTAGAATGCTCTTAGATTTTTAGTATCCTGCTGAAAAACATTTCCAGGATTTGCATGATTTATCTCTTATTGATACCTTCATAGCTTGCCAAGACAACATTATAAATACTTTTCAACCCATATGCTCTAAATAATCCAAACCACGCAAAAGTATTGTAAGGTAATAAATGTTCTCCAGTGGCTCATATGTTGGCAACACACACATTTTTCCTTGCTTATGTTTATCAATTTGGCTGATGGAGGAGTATCGTTTTACTGCAGAATGGAAGCAAACAGACAAAGCTGTTCTTTGACATACTAGCCCCCTAAAGATATCTACATCTTTGTCACTGCTACAGTTTCCTGGATACAAGGATTCTGTGATACGTAATTTGAAACAGGGATCTTACTGTCAAATTCAAGTTGTAACTAATAACCAAAACAGGGAACACTTACTTGAATTAACTTTCTCTAGACAGCAGCTGATACAAGTTACTTAATACTAACTACTGCTTGATAGAGATAGCTCAGCAAAACAAAAGTTTTAAGAATGCTTACTAGCTTTATAAACTGAAAACACAAACGACAACACGTTATGTGACATTTTATTTTTGCCAAAGATCAGATTTTATAGTACTTGTCTTCAATAGCAAAACTAAATTATGATTTTCAGAGTTAACACCATCTAATCTTCCACCTGTTTACAGATCAACTCGAAGAGGACAGAAAAAAAAAAAAAAAAAAGTAGGTTTCTAAAAACTGGAATATTTCTCATGGATTTCTGTATGAATAGATCTTGTCTCAAAAACCTGAATGACATGTAAAGTGGAGAAAAAAAAATAAAGGTAAATAGGAAGAAAGCAATAGGTATTACATATTTGAATTTTAGCAGAGCTATATGTAAAAAACAGTGGTGGCTATCTAGAAAGCATATTATGAGTTTCCAAGTCTTATGATTTAAGATTTGGCACCTACATTTTACGCTGCATCTTCTCTGCAGCTGCTGCTTTCTGCACAGCATCTTCCTAACTATTTTTATTTAGCATGAGCTGAGACTTCCTGTGTTACTGTAAATTTCCCTTCCCATTTCTTTCTAGCTTTGATGCCCTCTTGATGGCATCGTAGAAAGTTTTCCATAGTCATGTCTTAGCAACACAACTCAGTACTGAAGTAGGCTGTGGTGATCAAAGCACTGTTCTGCACCATAGCAAGTAATAAATTAAGAGGGAGGGAAGACTGGAAGCAGCAATCGAATTGGACATTTGCATTGCAGAGTGATGAGACACTGAAAAAATCTTCAAAGGAGAAGTACAGATTTTCCCTAGAAAATCAGTTAAAAGCAGTTTCCTTATTTGGATATGATGATCAAGATGGAAAAATACACTACTCACATAGCTTAGGAGTGGGAAGTGAAATGCATGGGCACTGAATGCAGCCCAGTGCTGCCTAGATGCTCACTGGTGTGTCATCCTCAGAGGGAGAGGAAGAGTCTCCCCTGTAACATTCAACAGTTACTCTACACAGATGGTGCTGCCTAGGTCCTGGGGAGGTAAGTTTGACAGTCGGCAGCATTGTGAGACAGCACATGAAACAGAATGTGACATATTCCACCCATATTGTCTGATTGTAGACTAAAATTCCACCCACTGGACGTGAAGTGGTTGCATGCACAGCTGTTCATGGTTAGTCACCGACTGCTTGTTTAAGAAGTCTTAGTTACTTCTGACTTTCAACCTTTACAATTATTTTTAACTTTTACTAACGGCTTCCATGCAGTGAGGAAAAGGGAGGCATCTTTTCTTATTTATATAGATGCGTGCTCTTATATCTTTAGTTAAGACTGTCACTGCAATGGTTGGAAGACCACTGGGATTGCTATGCACATCTATCAAATGGGATTTATGTTTAGGACAATCATATTTAAGCTCCATGTTTTCTGAGGACCATATTTCCTTTTTCTAGTAAAAGGTTAAAATAAAATGCCCAGACTGCTCCCAACATTGTTATCACTGTCTTGTCAAGGAAGGAGATTATCCTGCAGATTTAAGATCTTCTTGTCTCTAACAGGTATCACTGTAAGTATGTGGTAGGTTAAGTCTTGCAAGCAATATCTTACATGTTCAAAGTCTTGCACCAGAAGAAGAAATATCTTGAGCCAGATGATGTAAGAACCCTCCCAGCAGCTGAAATCTGAACTTGGCAGAAAAGCAGAAATGCCTTGCCTTGCCCAGTGTCACATTGATCAGGGTTCCTAATGACCTGTAGTAAATACTGACCTCTAGCAGTTCACTGGAAAGACCACCCAAATACATAGGGAGAGTGTACAACCTCAGATATAACTTCTCTCTGTACAAACAATTTTACAAACAGTCCCCATGATGAATGCAATGAAAGAAACACTTTAAATGAGAACGTTGAAGGACAGCATCTCCCCTCTAATTTCAGTTCTGATGCCTGAATAGATAAAAGAAAACTCCCTACAGACAGACCAGAGAGCTCATGATTAGTTTCAGTGTTGCACTGTCAACAATATCAAATTACCAAAATTATCAAAATCTCAATTTGTTGAAAGAAGTGGATGTGCTTCCATTGCAGGACTCTTCTCCTCTGTGTTTGTTTGGAGCTATGCCTTAGCTCTGGTCAGCCTTTCTTGTTGGTTTAATAAAAAATGCTGGCATTTGATGTTCACTTTGCAATTGCTGAAGGAACTGGTGCCAGCAACTAATGCTTTCCCTATCAGGGCAGATATGGCCAGCAGTGTTTGTTGTTTCGATAGCCACAGAGCAAGAGTCATCAAGGCCAATGACACAAAGTCAATTCCCCGTCTTCCTCCCGAGGGACATAGTGCAGTGTCTGTCTGAAGGGAGATGGTGACCACTTTGAGTCTTTAGAAACAGGAGACATACGGGTAGGATTAATTTTATGTAACTTTGGATCTGGGCATCCATCTTCATACAGTAGGTATCTGCACCAGAATGGGTCACTTTAGCCATCTTTTATAGTATAGAAAGAGAAACTGGCACTTCTAGAGCCTAACACATCTGGTCTATTTAAGAGACCATGTGTGTGTTCACAGTGCCTCTTTCTCGCTGTGTCTCCACAGACTAAGAAGGGAGTCCATGTGAAGGTTTGATGGTGCTGTCCATGCCGCATTGCCATTTGAAGTGTTCTAGGTGATGACTCTCACTGACACCCACTTCCTACCTCAAAAATGTATAGCTATGCAGTAGGTCCTGTGTCACATCTCCTAGACACATCTGACCTTATGGTCTCTTGAATGGCAACATATGCCTAAGGAGAGGAAAATGGAATAAAGATCTGGGTGTCTACATTTAATCAGATGAACCCCATCCACATGGACTGCCTCAATAACCATGTTTTTAGCTGCAAGTTTTAAATCTACATGGGAAGGACTTGGTATATGGAGCACTTCCTGGGTCTGTGATTTATGCCAAAAATACATCTGCTAAAGAAGCAAAGAAAGCTTTCTTCAATAAAAGAAAGCTTTGAAAGGAAGCTCAGAGAGAGAAGGTGAGATCCATCTCCCTGCCTTGGCAGAAAGGAGAAAAACAAGCAAGCATCACAGCTGCTTTACTCCTTTCCACCTTATCCACCTGGCCTCATCCAGGGGCACAAGGAGGCACAGAGCACCTGTGATCCTCAGCAATATGGGTTGGCTACTTCATGGTGCAAGCATGCTTGCAACAGGATCCACATCAGCACGTTCTCTAAGAAGAGCTGCAGAAACAGCAAAGCTGGTTTGTACAAGTCCCTCATAATTGTAATGTGTGAGTATCTCAGAATGTTTAGCAGGTTTATCTTTACATTTCCATGAGATAGGATAACTCCATGTTTTCCTGCCTCTTTCATTACAGTCATCTGTTGCTGTAAAATTGTCAGAGATATCAGTACAAGCTCTTAAAACAGGAACACCCCAAGTGTTCAAGAACCTGCCTGAGCACTCGAACTGTTCAAGAAAGGACATCAGAAGATATTGATGCTTTAGATAAAAACAATTAAAAAGAACAAATCCAAAACACTACATTACATAGTACTCCTTCTTGTGATGGAATGCCTCACACGACATTAAAAAAAAAAAAAAAAAAAATTGAATTTTGAATTCATTGTCACATTCTTTTCATTTTAAAATTTGGAAAAATCCTTTTTGTTTAGAACTCAGCACGAACAGCTAGAAAGAGTCATAATTAATAAAGCAAGGTAAAAAAATGCATGTTACATTAAGTAACTGTTTTTCAGACAGAGGGATTTGTGAACTACGGCAGCAGAGGGATTGATCTATATTTGTAATCTTTCCCAATTTTAGCAAGCATTAAAAATTAAAGCTGTGATCATACTGATTGGAACAGCAGGTTTAAAATATTTCAGTGTCAATTTCAGTATGATAATTAGGACTAAAGCTAAATAAATACTTCATTCTATTAGCCTAAACCTAGAGCCTTAGATACTCAACGATACTCGCAGACTAGCCACTGAAATTGAGGGAGCAATGAATGATTTTTTGTCTGATATTTCTGTTTATCCTGACTTGCCCTGCCTCTATCACTCACTACAGACTGACAGGCAACTCCCATCACCAGGCAGCTGGCAAATGAAGTCTGCTTTTACATGGGTTTTGGCCAAATTTGGAAGCAGCTCTAAGCACAGGCTACAAAGAACCTGAAATACAGGCACGATTTTACTTCAGATCTGAGAAGCGCAGACTCAGTGGGACGATACTGGAACACTGCACACTGGCAGAACAAAAAGGATTCATCTTTGCTGTTGTTTATAGGAATATATTGTGGTAAATTAGCTACTGAAAGGTTTCTTGGTTTTTCCCTGAATGAACAAAAACCTGCCAAAAAGCACAAGGAAATAACCAGAAATGGCCAGAACTCAAATTTAATAGTTAAGAACAAAAGAAATCTTTCCATTAGTTTACCTTAATAACCATGAGTACAGGATTTCCTGTGATAATAAACTACTAGGCAGCATTTAATAAAAAAACCTACTATAAATGTGATCGAGAAAATAAAATACATGTTACATTTGAAGAGAATTAAAAACATCACTAGCACTATGCCTTCTCCCTCTTACTGGAAGATACTGACACTGTAAGATAAGGGAAAGGTATTTTAGCTTGGCTCCCTATAAAAACAGCCACAAGGTCAGACATAAAAGGGGCCAAGTTAGAGAGAGCACAAGTTGAATTAATTAAACCCCTTCTCTTTTCTCAAAACCTGATCTCCCGTGATTTAGAAAGTCCAGAAAGGAGGAGATGGGTGTATTTTTCATATATTTTTCAAAATCATTCTTTTCTCTATCTATTTTTACGTTCTTCAGCTAGATATAGAAGTCTGTCATTATCCTGCAATAAGAGACAAAGCCTTTCAGAAAAGGAAACACAATTTGAAAGAAATAAAAAGTAACTTCAGAATGAATACACATGTATATGTGGCTATAGTTAGCACAATTTTGAATACTTATTAACAAAATCAAATTACCTTAGATGCTTTCCTTGCCACATATGGTAAATTTTTAGTTTTGTGACTGAAGACTTTTAATATTTTATCTGAGTATTAACAGACTATAACTTCAGCTCCAACCTACAGTGATTATTTATTGTCCTACCACTTGTACCACAGAGCACGTTAGCTGCATCTCAAATCCCTAGTATAATAGGATGATGCAATACAGATATTTCAATCCTACAAGCAAAACAGCACAATTCTGTTACACAGAAAGGTAAATAAGAACTGTGGAGGAGTCTTTCTGGGTCTTAGGTTACATTACTTATTATAGAAGCAGGCAGCCATATTGTAAACTGATCATGATCCATTTAAAATTTTGTTAGGGCTTTTGGCTTGGGAATTTTTGCCTTTACCAGTCCTACTGGTAGGTTATTCCAGAAGCTCACCATTTTGGTAGTCAGACATCTTCCAGTCTCCAGCATCAATTTATTCATTGCCAGATTACACTGCCCTGTGCTCTCCTTTTTCCCATAATCCAGTTGAAACTGATGAGATTAACAAATTAATAAAGCAAATTGGAAATTCATGCATTACAATATTTTCTAAAGAACTTAAACCCCGTGTTTAGATAATTAGTTTTTTTCCCAGACACTGAACACATATTCAAACTATTTTCACAGACTATTGGTGATTGGATTTGTGCCAAAGCACAAGAATAAAGCCTCCTATTTAATGTTGTAATTATAACTTTGTAAATACAGTCTTGCAAAATGAAAAGAAAAAAAAGCAATGCTTTTATCAATTTAATTCCATCAATACTATGCCTATTAAGAAAACACAATCATAGCAAGCATTTTGATACACATTTCTTATTACCACAGAAGATGTTCATTTGTATAACACTGTATGCAGATAAACCACCTGCACATCCAAGATCGTAAATTCACCTAATTACTGCCCCATCAATTGCATATGGCTAAAACACATGTCCAAGGGAGATATGCATCCTTGATCAGAAATGTCAGGAAATGGGGAATCCAGCTTGCTCCAGTGATTAAACTAAAAAAGTACATTAATTCTATTCTGAAGTGTCTCACCTTAATTAACTGTTCAAAAATAAAAGGACATTGTTTCCATAGTTCAACTTTTGTTTCAAGGTTATTCTTTGTTTTGATTCCTCCTGAATTAAAAGACACCCACTATAGTACATTTTCTGCCTGTGTATTTCAACTTCACAAACTCACTACTTCACTGTTTACGTATCTAAAGTCACTTACACACTTTTCGCCATAGGTTTGCACTGGACGTTCATGTAAAAAAGACCCCTTTAGCACAAAGTGCAGTTTCTCTCTCAAGTCACCAGTAATCATTCAAGATCGTTGTGCTCTGACATGTATTAAGTCTTCCTAGAGGCACTATATTTGGTTGCAGTAAAATGCATTTTGTTTGAACCAATTCAGTTAACAGATCACTGTATTGGACAGTCTGACATAACCGTTATCTATCATTTCACCAGTCTTTATTCCATCTGCTCCCCAAAACTGATTAATCATTTGCAAAAAGTGCAATCACATCATCTGCTTTTTTTCAACCAGATTCTGCTACCAGATTCTTACTCAGGCTGAGTTAGACTGTCTTTAAGAACATATGTTACTGTTCCCAGCAAGATGCTATATTGTGCAAATAAGTCTGACAGAGTCTGGCCCTCGACAGGGAAAGAATATCTTGCTTTTATTTTTTCAGAGTGATTCCATTTCTAACAAATTCACCTGTATCTCTCAAATAAATAGATACAGACAGAGATTAGGAAAAAAAAAATACACCTAACTCTTCAGTTTGATTCACTGAAGCCCAGTATAATAAAATGATGCAAAACTATGCTCATGTTCAAAACATGAACAGTGTGGGTATCGGTGTGTATGACTATATTTTCTTGGAAGCTACATTTCTATCAATTTCTACCACTTACTTCAGAAATTATGTAAACGGTTTCACAACTGACAATAAATATTTGAACCAAGGAAAATTATTCCTGCTCTTCAAAGTTACTTTTATCCTTCTATTCCAGACAAAAAAAAAAAAAAACAAAAAAAAAAAAAAACCCACAAACAAACACCTTCTATTGAGGAATAAAAATTTAAAAATCCCAAAAATCTTATCTTTTGAAATGCAGCATGTCAAACTTATGGTTAGCATATATCACCTCCCAGTGAAAAATGCAGGTTAATATGTACGTAGCTCTTAGGATAGCTCAGGAAGGTGGTTACTGGTTAAATACTGCCACTGAGTCAGCTCTAAAAGTTTGATTAGGAAGGATATTATGCTTCTGAACTACTTCCTATATAAGCCACTTCTCACACTGTAAAGGAAATAAGAGGAGAAAAATCCTCTTACTACCAGCTAAGAGATGAACAAACAACCACTCACACCCAGAAATGTGTGATGGTGGAAGTCTTTTTAGTATACTTCAGACAGTAATTCTAATATATTACAACAGGGGGGTTGTTTGCCATTCTTTAATCAATTATGATTTCATGTTTTCCCAGGAAACATTTATACTCATTATCCAATTTGTTTCTCATTTATGTACAGTTTTCCAAATTTACAGCTTACAGTCACAGTGAGCTGTGAATTACAGTTTTGTTTTGTTCTATGGTATTTTTTATGGTCTAGAAATCATGGATGATTCAATCAAATCACACAGTTCTTTACACAGAAAAATTAGGGCATACAGATTTTCACATTCTAATTCTCTCTGTCCATCTGCTCTAAAGAAGAAAGAAAAATGATCTGTGGCATTTACCTGTAGAAGGCTGGAGGAGCAGCTTCCCTCATCCCAAAGCTGCCCTGTTCGTTTTCAAGGTAGTAGGGTACCTGTTGGCTGTGGTGGTGGATGAAGGGTGAGAGCTGGGGCGCCGTTTGCAAGAACACCACCGGGCTTGGTGGGACATTGTTCAGGGAGTGAAATCCCGCCAGACTGCTGGACCCAAAAGATTCAGAAGTTGGGGCATAACTGAGGGTAGTAGAGCTGTACACTGGAGCTGTAGTACCGAAATCATAAGTGGCCCCTTCTGGGTAGTTAAAAACTCCTGTCTTGTTGCTTTCCACGTACATGTCGCTGAGTGATCTTTCCAGGGGAATCTTCAGCTGAGGTCTGCTCAGTGTCTCCAGTTCAGTGCCTTGAATCTGGTGCAGCAGGGTAACTCCAGAGGTTTTGGTGTGAAGGGTCATGGTCAGTGCTAATGGCAGTAAGCAAGGAACATATCTGCTTTTACTGTCAACAGCGAGATCGGCAGCTGGCAGTCCACCTAAAAAAAATACCAGAACTTATTCTGAGGCTCAGCCGAAATCATAATAAAGCAGCACTACACAGGTATTCCTCTAATCTCGGCAAGGAGGAGGATACAAACAAATGCAGAGTGAGCCCTGAAAACACACATTCTCTCTCTCCCTCCCTCTCTCTAACTTTTAGGAACTCCTCATCTACGCTAATATGCATTACAAGGTGCTGGCTACGAGCCAGGAACTCTTGCCTTGTGTCGACGTTGGTTTAAATATCACTTCAGGAACAATTAGGTTTGGAGTCATACCAAATAATTGTCCCACTAAATGTTGCTTCATTCTTACTAGTCATTTGATTTTTCACTTCAGAGTAGCCAGTGCTCCACAGCAACTAACGGGAAAGAACAGTTAAATCCAACCAGGAAGAGTAGTCCAGTGGCCAGGCAGATTACTGCCTTTTATTTCCTCAGCAGGCTCCAATCTATCTGTGCTTATCTCTCCTCCTGTTTGATTCATTTTCATGTTTGCTAGAAATATGTAATGTGTACATTGTAATGACCCTGGCTAGGACTAAGCTGTAACTGAGATATGGCAAAGCAGAATGTGTGTGTGCAAGCGTGTGTGTGCATGTGTGTAACGAGCCTCGGTCAATAAAACTAGCTAAAAATGAAGGGTGTAGGATATAAATATAGAAGAAAAGGTTTATAATATACTTGCATCAGTCATAGCAACTTGAAGTTGATAGAGTGTAATAGCAACAGTAACAAGTGAGGAAAAACTTTAGATTAGCCTAGCAATTTCTGTCTGCTTCTTTTTAGGCTGTAAAATGAAGAAACAAAGCATCATTCAGACTTTGACACAGTAAGATCCTGAAAACTAGGAAAAAATTATTTGATTGCATGACATGTGAATTGAATACAGGAAATTCTTTTTTCCTAGTCTTGTGAACAAAACTCTGCAAACTTGAGTTTTGAAATCAGACTAGAAATTCAAGTGATCTAAAATAATAAAATGGGATTGGCTTTAAAATAAACTGAAATGCCTCTTAAAGTTATATTTAGGGGAAAAAAAAAGGGAAGAGACAGAACATAATGAAAAAGTGTGGCAGGCATGCTTCATCTTGCAATCTCATTCCATGTAATTTTAACTTAGCACAAACCAGTTCTCCTGAACCAGCTAAATGAAAACCTCCAATAAATGTCTCAAGCTCTCTAGCTTTACTGCTGTGGTCTGTGGTTCAGTCAGTGAAACAGGCTAATCCCAACCCTAAACACATTAATATATGGGCTCTGGTTAGTATGATTTGAATACTAGGAAAGTTTATGCTATACTTAAACAATACCACAGTTATTCAGTTCAACCTTCAAAAAACCCAAGCAAACGAAAAACTGAAAATGCAAGTCACTAATATTTTCAAGAAAAGTTTATGAATAATGGTTTTATTTTCATATCAGTACTATGTTTTCAGAACTTCTACTAAAATAGACAAAGTTATTTATATTTGCAAGATTATTCTGAAGCATTATAAATTTGTACCTCCACAGGCACACAGCTAAGACAGCAGCACACACACAAATATGTGCTTGATAGATTTCCTCACCCACCCAGCCACCCTCCCTACCCTGTTCAAATTTCAGATTGTAGACTTTGATCAAAGAGATAAGCTTGTTTAAATAACACTGGACTAAACATGTTCCCAGTTAAAAGAATAATAATCAGACAATCATACCCAGCAGTTCAGAAAGTCTTCGAAGAGTTATTCTGAAAATATGCCAGACAGTGTGAGAGAAAAAAAAGAAAGTGTGTCCATGTTTGCATAGAGTGGGCGAATGTGCATCTGCAGACTCACAAAACAGCAAGCAAGCATAGCTCTCAGCGGCCAGTCTGCTGGGCTACACAGACTGAAATGAATGGCAGTTACGAGTTTAAGGCCAGTCACTCTTATAGATTTCATTTTGTGCTTCGATAAAACACAGAAAAAGCATTATCTTGTATTAAACTGCATAATCTGAGAATTAATGTGAATCTTCCTGCCATAAGAAGTACCTACTTCTATAATGTGCTTCAAAATGGACCTTACATTTTTATTTAAAGCATTATCCAGCGTGGATGTTATTTTAGAATTACTGTATTGACATGCAATAAAATGCTCCAGCATAATAGCTATGCAGAGGATGGAAGATATAAGTGTGCACACAGAGAGGTGACTACTCAGTGCACCCTGTGCAACCTCAGTGCTCCTTACATGCAGTTTTTAAAAACCTCAGTCATTGTTTTGGAATGCCTGTGTGTTTCCAGGGAGACAAATATTTGAAATTTCCATCATATACAAACAGCATTAAAACACACTGTAGGGTTAAGTAAAAGCACCATCACTTATACTCCATCCCATTCAAACTAGGGACCCTATGAGCAGCTTTCCACAAGCCAGTGGGAAAAGTTACAGTCCTGCTCCCTAAAAGGGCTCATCAATACACAGCTGTAGTATCCCTGCAGCACACAGCCTGGTACACATCTCGGAAGAAAAAATGTGAGTGCCACCAACAGGATACTAGGGGCTAGCTAGGAATCTCTGTGATAGCATCCTGTAACGTTTGTCTCACTTCTTCTGTGGAAGAAGAGCGAGAGCAAGAAAGGGCAAGAGTGAGGCAAGGGGCTGGTCAAGTCGAATCCCAGAAAGGTGAATTTTTGATTTGTGTATACTGCATAAAATCTACTTTTTTATTCTGCATCCTATATGTGGGATTTTTAGACACAAAAAAAGCTGTGAAATACAACAAATTATCAGAGGAGGTTACTTTTCTTGACCTGCATGGTGATGACTATCCTTCCTGCTCCAAATTAACACATGCTGCAAATTCATCCTGCTTTAGAGATGGTGTTAGATGTGTCTGCTGGTGGGCTTGCCTCCCAGGAAAATGAGACTTCACTTTCCAAAACCTGATCTTTGTGTTTAAAGGCCAGGACTTACTCCATCACCCAGTTTAATCATGCTGATCTATTAGATGTCAGGTTTTACATGTTATGAGCACAATATGAAAGTATGTACAGAATACAGCAATAATACTTGTTACTTTTTACCGGTGGGCGTGAAATCTATGCAAAAACCTGGTTTCACTAAATCCCACTTCATGTATGCCTTAAAAATATGCCAATCTCATAAACAAGGGCTTGCCTCCTTCACTGTGTAAAAACTCACATGTAGTAACGACAGAGAATAAATAAAAACATGAGTTGGCTGCAGCATCTTCATTTCCACTGCTAGACAGAAATGTTCAAAAATACTGAGTCAATGGAAAATCTGCCTTTTGAAATCTGATAATTTCTCCACTAATGTGTATTCAGCTGCAATCAAGCTGCTCTATGTATTTGTCTCATATTAATAAAGGCTTAATATTGTTTTGGAGTTACTGAGCACGTACTACAGGAGAAAGCCCTCTATCCCAGTCTTCCTCAGACACCCCTAAAAAACAGAGGAAAAATTTTTCTACAAATTCTGAAGATTTACTAAACTTATTACAGGTATAGATAGGCTTTTTTGCTATATTTCTGAAGTTCGGGAAGATACAAATAAAATTAATACTAGTTTTGATACAGCTACATTTATGGATACATGATATGCATATGTTAATGTAGGGAAGAAACAGGAAGGAAAGTGAGAACAGCAATTAATGAATACTGAAGAATCAGCAGGGGACAGTCCACCGTGACCGAGGATCACTGCAGACACGTTGGCAAGGAGGCTCAAAGCAGAAATTGGTTCTTCATACATAGTGACGTGTTCCCCTTTTTAAAATCTCAACATTTCTATTTTCTTTTTTAGATATGCCAGAAATCCAGTGTCCAACTCAGATTTTCCAGAGTGAGGAATTTACTCTAATTACACTAATAAAAATCACAAATGTAGTAACATTAAAACTAAATCACATTTCTGTGACTCTGTGATTTAATTAGCATTACTTACAGCTGAAGAATATTTAGATATGTTTCTAAATACAAATTCTGCGCATTTAACTCATTGATGAACAGTTTGCTTCCAGTTTTTACATTTCTGTCTTTTTTCTTTTTCTTTGTGTTTTTTTAGGGTGTTTTTTTGTTTGGTTGGTTTTTGGTTTTGGGTTTTTTTTTTTTACAAATGACTAGAGTGATCAGATTAAATGAGCAGAGTTGTGCACAGTGCACTTTGGTTCAGCCGGACCATCAGTCCAACATCCTTACCAGCTACAAACAGGAGGGTACTGAATCAAATTCAGGATTCTTACCGTAACAGACTACACAAGCATATTTTCACTTCAAAATTGCAATGTAAAAAGATAAGCAGCTTCCTTCAATTGATTACAAATAATGATGTGGCACCAGCAAAATGGACTCAGAAACAGAAAAAAGGAAAAGGATAGATTAAAAAATATAGAAAATATAAACTCTTAACTTATTTAAATAACCAAAAAAAGGTTTGGGGATCTCCAGTGCCATCAGCGATCTTTTGTTAACTAAAAATCCTGAAAGCCAGTTAGGGAACAGTAACGAAAGAGTTCAGTTTATAGGGAGAAAAAAAAAAAAGAAAAAGAAAAGGAGGAAGAAACAGCCTCAACAGATTCTTGATTCTGGACAAGATAAAATAGCAGTTTGAGGGAAAAGGAGATGAAAGTAAAAACACAACACAAAGATTATTCAAATTATAGGAATCTTTAAAGATAGCTGAACTAATGCCATAATGGGCTCTTTTCAGCACTAGTTTTAGTAAGTATTCCAACAAAAAACGGTAAACTCAGAACTTAGAACATATACTGCAAATTTTCCATAAACCTGCTGACAGTGAAAGACCATAAACTTCGTCGCTTTGGTTCCACAGCTATAAAGATAGAAGCTTTTTTTAGCTGCTGCAATTAAAGAAGAATCTATTGCACATAACAGGAGGAACATTATGTTTTTCCAAGATTCCACTGTAACATTACAGAGAAATTATGTTGTGTTTAGTCCAGTGAGGAAACTCCTCAATATAGACAGCTGGAGAACAGCACCATCTACCCCACTGCTTTATAAATCTTCTCTGGGAAAAAAAAAAAAAAAAAGCCCTTGATACCACTAGGCAAAGCAAGAGGTATGCTTAAAAATTCCTTAGGCTCTTAGTAGAGATAAGTGTTTCACTCTGCTATTGGGAGTTTTTAACATTTAAAGTTTTATACGTTGATACAAAGATGTATACCTTTTTTTCCCTCCACCCCCAAATAACTTACCAAAACCAGCCATGGCACCAAAACGCTGGACTCAAGTTTTTTAATTCAAAATTTATGTTTTAGGTTGGTTTTACTGTTTAAAGGGGAGCTTCTGCTTTCACATGTCAAATATAAGTAGAGAATTTGACATTTGCTTAAAACCTTTCTTATTCCAAACAGGGAACTGTGGAATACAATTATTCCACACATATATTTATTAAAATATTTATATATACCTTCAGCTTTATCTGTACTTTGTGTGAAAAGATCTATTACATACCTTGAAATTGTCTGTGTAATCAAGAGAAAAAATGGGCTGGGATGTCAGCATAGCTCTTTGGTAAAGCATTCTGATGCTTTAAATTTTAAGACTTTGTTTACATCCATTTATGATACTATCAGATTTTAGCCATTCAGGTGGAAATTCTACATGTAAGTGATGAGCTCAGAGAGGATAATTTCTAAGTATCTGAGCCAGTTATAAAGAGATTATTTGCTTTTCCCTCTCTAAAGATTTCCAGAAACCTTTTTTTCAAATGAGAAAGCCTTTTTGCTGTAGCAAATGAGGGGTTTGGAGCAGGAACTTTGAATCTGGCAGGGAGATGAACCTGTGTGCCACAAAACTACCTTCTGCTGTTCCTCTGAAGCTCCATCCACATTTGGCCATTTTTTCAGCCTTTGAAAAACTGCAAGTTTTTAAGAGTTAGATTTCTAAGAGCTCTCTCCTGACTGAGTCTACTCTCTCCTCTCTCTGATCCTGGTCCTGACTAGACTGGGTACAAAACTTCCCAAAACAGTGGATGACATGCTACCATCCAGACTATTACAGACACAGAAAGTTTTCCCCTTTCCCCCCACAATCTGGGCTTAAATGCGGATTACTGTGTCAGTTATGATACCGAATTTCAGTCCCCAAATGTACAGACTGAATTTCCCGACACCAAAATGGGGCACCGTCTGCCTTTTCAATTTGGCATTAGAAAACAACATTTAGAAATGTACCAGTCCTAAAGGAGTAGAAGACATGCTGTAATATAACTAGCTTGTGCATTTCTTCAGTTTTTTTGTACCTAAGAAAGACGGGAGAGGATAAGACCAAATAATTGTGCCCAACTCATACAGAATAAATTACTTACCGCATACATAAAATGGGCCAAAATACTTGAGTACTCTGGACAAACTCAAAAGATATTAGCAGATACTGATGTTTCATAGAGTTAGCAGATGTTTTCACAGAGGCAGAAAAACAGAAGAAAAAAAGACATTTCTCTGCTTTCCTACACAAAATGTTAACCATTTGTGAACAAAGGTATTCACTGTTAGAAAAGCAACGATACTGTGATTTAGCATTAAGCAACATTCCTTGCTTAATCACAAACACATCTTAACAGACCATTTCTCATTGATCTAGCTCCATCTAACAAGAGTGAACTCTGAAATGCAAAACTGGAGCTTAGTATCCTATGTTCACATTAATTTGTTGTGTTTATATCAAACACAAACTGAATAGAGTGACTGATCACCATGAGTTAGCAGTCTGAAAACGGCCTAGCAAGAAAACTTTGGAAGTCTTCAGCAGTAAGACAGCTTTGTATCTATTGAGATTGCCTTAAGGATGAGGCATCTTCAAAATTATCAAATATTACCATGTGTGGGCTCCCAAAAATAGTTGGAAATGAGTGACACGCTTAATCCCATTTACATGGTGATATTAAAAAAAACTGAAAAGTTTTGTTTATGAGATTTGAGATATGAAACCTGAGCACAAAGTTTCAGCATTGCCCAGCCAGGTAAGACAACTGTTGTACAACTTATTTCTAGTTGCCACAGGACAGTGTGAGGAAACCAGTGCTGAAACAAGCTCCTTAAATCTAGAAGTGGGATGACTTGGAGGAGAGACATGGGAATGGTGTGGGTAAGGGGATAGATTTGTATCTGAATGAACCCCTAAGAAATGCACAAGAACTGACCCTTTAGGCATGGATTAAGTGTGTGTCTTAACTAGAAGACCACATGAAGAAGCCTCTTGGATACAATTATAAATTTGTAAATGTGATAACTGTATCCCACATTTGTAAATTCTTTCTTTAGTTTAACCTGCAAGTACCCTGGTGAGATTTCAGGCTAACTGGCACACACCCCAGTACACCATCCCTATAGAACAGCAAATCTTTAAACTGATGAAGTACCAGTAGTATAACACACAGTATAACACAGTTCTTCCAATCAGAGAAGTTGTACCCTTCGCTGAACTACACAGAATAATTTGAATGTCAGTAACACAGGGGTCTATGTGGAAAAAAACAACTTCCATGATATCAGCATTAGTCCAAAAAAATCACCTTTTTGACACGGAAGAGTGGCAGAGTATGTAGAAGACATATACATTTTTCTTCCCCCTGCCTTTGCCCGGGATCTATGTGGAAAAAAACATCTTCCAGATATCAGCATTAGTCCAAAAAAATTACCTTTTTGACACGGAAGAGTGGCAAAGTATGTAGAAGACATATACATTTTTCTTCCCCCTGCCTTTGCCCCACCCCTTCCCCCAGAGTCTTCATTGTTGCAGCAGGTTTGCTTAGTGGATGTCAGCTCCATTTGCTCATCAGTCATGTTTCATAATTAATTGGCCTCACTTACAGTATTATTTCTCAAGACTCATTTTCCTGCCAAATGCTTGACGGTGTAATGAGCAACAAGAGCCTCTCAGACTTTAGGTTTACACATGTGCATGCAAGTGCTCTTGTGCAAGTGTACCCACCCACGGGCACGCAAAATACACATGGCTACGTTCTCCTCAGGTAAACTCTCTCAGCTCCCTCCTCTCAAATACTGCACTGTAAAACTCCTTTTTTCATGTCTCTTGCTGTAGTTTCAAGTTACACTGCAACTGATACCTAAAACAGGTCCAGCTTTATTTTTTTCAGAAGACACATTTGCTAACAGGCGAAGAGCTAAAGAGAAACAAAAGTGTTTGGCCACTTTATAATCTCCACACTTAAAGAAGAGGCCTCAAATTAGGCCTATCAGTGTGAAACCTCTGGTTACCCTGACTCCCTTTTGGGTCTCCCAGTACAAGAAGCAAGTCTAGAGGCTGCAAGCTGGTCATAAAATATAAGGAGAGCCTCAGGTAGCAGGACCTGCTCAAATTGTAGGAAAAAAGGCTCAGGGAAACCTTATTGCTGTCTACAGCCATCTGATCAGAGAAGACAGGAAATACAGAACCAGGCTCTTCTTGGAGGTGCGCAGCGACAGTCCAAGAGGCAAGAAGACACAAGTTGGACTACAGGAAATTCTGATTAAATATTAAGTATAAATTTTTACCATGAGAGTGGTCAAATACTGGAACAGGCTGTCCAGAGAGTCTGGGAACTCCCTGTTCTTTGAGGATGGGACTCAGCTTTGAGTTCAAGTCTCAACTGGACAAGTCCCTGACAAAACTGATCTAAAAATAACTTCTTTGAGCAGGAGTCTGGACTAGATGTCCAATCTATCTTTCTATGCATCTAATACACAGATCTGCAACAAAATACTTGGAAGATACCAATTACTTTGATGATGTTCTATTTCCCCATTCTCCACAGATGACTGATTTCAAGATCTCATTTCAGGGTTTCAACCCTTCTGCTCTTCTTTTATCAAGCCATCTGCCTTTTTTAATTCATCTGCTATTTTCCCTAAATTAGATAGGAATTAAGGAATCTCCATGGGCAAATTCACCCTTCCCCTCAATTCATCCACTCACTGGTGTGGTCAACATTGTAGAGTCTCAGTTCCCTGTCATAATCTAAATTAGGAAGGAGTAGATCTGAGGATCTATTGGCCTTGCTGTACCTTCTCAGCATTTCTGTAAACTGCTCCAGTCTGTATCCAAAACACCTTTGCTGCCCATTGCCCCAGTAATGGACATACCTGTTCTCAGTAGTCAGTGGCACACATGTTTGAACACCCACCCATCTTTTGTGGCTTCCACAAAACAAAACCAGCTGCCTTTTTTGATGGAGATGACTGTCTTCACCAAAAGACTCATTCTGAAGTGTCATTCATGGGTCTACTTCCCTCAGTCAATGTTTTTCCATACACACATGTGATGCAGGGACACATATGGTAAAGTAACAAGAGTGTCCAAGTATTTAGAAGGTAGACCCGAACCCCCAAGCAGAAGACAGGGCAGAATCAGTCTCATGATATGACCTGTTTTCTTCATCTCTTTCTATCCAGTAGTGCTATTCAAATATACTGTGTTTGGTTTCAACACTTCACACATTCACATTTACTTCCTAGAAGCTGATCCTCCAATTGAAAGGTCCTTATGGTTAGGCTAACCCCATAAACCTCAAGAAGTTATACTTATTGTGACCATGATGCCAAAATAACTCTTCAACTAAATGGCTTGGAAAAGTCTTGGTGCTTCAGCATCCTATTCTTGTCTAACAGGAGTATTTGGCTTCAGCTACTGGTAGCAAAAGTCCCTCATTTTCTGGGCATCTTCAGAGAACTGGATTTGCTTTAGTTATTTCCCTAATCATTGTCGATCAACCTCTGCTATTGCAAGCATGGCTACATGTAGTTGTGAATAATCTGCAGTCAGCACATCAGGTCCTTCTGTGTACCTTAACTTCTCTCTATCCAATTAGCGATTATCACAGAGCCATTGGACTGTCGCCAGTGCCACACAAAGAAGGTGTGTCAATTTACCTCTGGGTCTATTCTCACAAGCCTCAAACCCAGAAAGAAAAGTCCACAAGGGGTATCAGATGTTGAACTAATTGGCGTTGCTGTACATTTGTCTGTGTTCTCTCCCTGATGTCAAGAACTGTCTTATTATTGCCACCACCAACCCAGCAACAACTACAGCCACATCTGAGCGTTTCCCTGCTGCCACTGGTCATCTGTCTGTCACATACTCTAGAAAAGCATGGTCAGACAGAAAAAGTTCATTTAAAATGGTCATGTCCAGCAGGAAATGTGGTGGCTAGAGTCATCATGTGCAGATCCCAAGTGAAAGAGCAAATTCAATATTCTAGATGGAAAATTGGAGGGAAAGATGAAATGAGTTAATAATTCATCACACCTTTATAACTGGGAGCTGTGTCTTCTGTTCTGGTGTACATTTTAAAATTATCAGTCACTAATTAACAAAATATTTCTTAGTTCTAACAAAAATTCATCCATTCTAGAAAAGAAGTCTCAGTAGGAGGTTCCTGCAGAAGATATTACTCCATTTCAGTAGCAGTAATATACCATCTATATTAAAAGATGTATTTTGGTGCTAATTATCTACTTCCTCTGTAACAGTTACAGTGAAGGCATGCAGGACCAGGAAGAGATCTTGAAATTAATCCTTAGAAGACATTTTCTGATACTTTTGCATTTTTATTTGAAACAAGTTATAAGGGATCATACTAAATATATAGTCCTAAATAAGATTGTGCTATATCTTCTATGATAATATGAATCAGTCACTGTCTTCAGCAGAACTGATCATGATGAGCTAAGCTAAAAATGAGTTTAAGTGCTTTGCTGGATCAGGGCCTAAGTCTCTGATCCTCACACACACATCATCTTCAACCATCAGAGAAGTCCAAAATTAACAGCCACAGAGGTTATATCTCATTCTTTGGGAATAACTTTCAAGCTTTCCAAAATTCTGTTTCCATGATATAACATATACTCCTTACTCCAGAGAAGTAGTCCAACTTTAAAACTGACTTAAGTCTACAAACATGGCCAATGGAATCTGAACCAAAAAGCAACGAGAAACACTCAGTTCTACAGTGTTTGTTATTTGTACTCAGGAGCACCTAAGATCACCATCAGAAATTAGGTTCTTGTTGTGCTAAGCACAATATATACTTACAACAAAGAATGCTTACTTAATAGCCCAGATTTAAATATCCAGGCTTATACCAGTGACAGAAAACAGCACCCTTAAAGAAAGAGTTTTTCCATTTCTTCACAAAATTCAAATGGACCTGATAATGTTCCTCCTATGTCCATTATGAGGTTACATTTTTTAATAAAACTGAAATATGTTTTCTAAACTCTAAATATAAAATATTTTGATCAAGCTATCAAACAATTCAATAACTGCAAGTACAAGAAACCTATACAGAGCTAAAGAATTAACACTAACAGCAAATGTTCGATAAATCAAGGGGTTACAAAATAGTCAATTGCAAAGGACACTCTCAAAGTAGCCATAATGTAACTCAAGCATCGATATATGTTACAGCTGCAGAAGACTCCAGTTCTTTCCAGAACAATCATGAGCAACAACAAAATCATACAACTTCAGTGTTGTCTAACTGGCATTAAACAGAAAATGGTGTCACGGTCATCTGCAGCACACTCTGTCTCGAGGAGACGAGAAACAAAAACCCACCAAAAAGAAAAAAAAAAAGGAAAATCGGGGTAGGAAAAAACTATGTTTCTGGTTGGTGAAAGCTTTTAAAGTCACTTCTACGCTTCTGTCGAAAGACAAAAATGCATTGTCATCTGTCGAGCGGAACAAATAGGACCTTAGTGATTCAGTAACAGTTGCACTCTCTTGGCAGATATTAGCTTGTTTAAGGCAGGGAAGATCAAAGGAAGTAACTGGATGCCAACAGAAAAAAAAAAAAAAAAAAGAAAAAAAAAGGAAAAAAAGGTCAAAGTTATTTATTATTTCAGCATTTCCCTATCTTTATTTGTTCTTCTACCATTTTCATTGTTTCATGCAACAAGACGGAGGTATTCCTGAAATAGAGCAGTCAATAATTTAATGCGGTGGTTCTTTTGCAATACAGGCTTTCCTAAAAGTTTAGAAAGCCATCAGAGTAATAGGTTTCCTATTCCTAAGGGTGTGTGACATACACAGTTCCACATACTTATTTTGCACAATGGCCTACAAGCCATAGAAGAAGTTATTAGCTATTCGTAATGAATTAGAAAAACAGAAAGAATGAATAGCAATCATTGGCACTAAAGATGTCCGATATAAGAATATTGATATTTGATTTGAAACTATGGGAAAACCAGGAGTAATATCAACTAGTTGCCATTTTTCCAAGGAAGTGAGGTTACAGCTGCAAAACCTTTAAAAGCTGCAAACACTGCTTTTGCAGACTTCTTACACCTCTGCTAAATTAATTTAAACATTTTAAGTAATTTTTTTTTTTTTTGCCTGGAGAAATACCGGGAAATTTAAGTGTTTATTGTGTAACTAAAGAATAGGGTTATTCCTAATAATTCCTAAGTGAGATCTTGCTATAACAAAAACCTTAGCAATGCATCATTTGTGCAACGGGGAGAAAGGGCAGATCTGTACTATACAAAGGCAGCTGACATGTAGGCTGCCAAGCCATCTTTACATGTCTCAGCTCTGGAATGTGAAGAAAGACTGCTGCTAGCATGGTGCCATGCTCTGGATGATTAACACCTATCTCACAGACAGCCTAGTGCTACTACATGTACACTGCTTTGTACACCGAGTTACTCTCCCTCTACTGCATAGTATATGAACCAATTCAGGCAGTAGTAGTGCATGGTTTTTTCTGCCACGCTTTTGAATATGACAGGTATGCTTAGAAAGGCCTCTTGACAAGGAATAAAAATGCTTGATAGTGTAGACTCTCCACTGTACTGATTGTTCTCCCCTGAATACAAATAGTCCTGGCATCATTAGAGCTGTATGGACTGGTGACACGTTACAGCCCAGAACCAACATGGTGACATTGTGAACGGCACCAGGAAGGCTGGAGCCCCTACAAGGAGGTTAGCATGCACAAGTCAGTGTCAGCCACCCTCATCAGATGTGCCTGAGCAATGAGGAGGACACAACAAAAATGCTGAAAGCATCTTCCTCACAGAAGTACTGCCTTTAGTCACGTACAGGTAGATGAAACTCCAGGCCCCTTCTAGTGAAAATATGACATACCTGCAGACTCTCTGTGATTGTACTATTAACTGTTGCAATATTCCCTGGGATAAGCTTGGCATCTCCAAACAGCACTACTTCAAAGTATTCCTGAGCTTGTTTGAGACATTAAAAAATAACAAGACCACTCCTATAATTTAGTTTACGTCCATCCACCACTTCGTGGAAACTATTAGCACAGATGCAAGCTCTTCTAGGACAATTGGTCCAGCTGACTGGGAATAATCTTGGATGTATTTGATTTACATTTCTCGCTAAAGCCCCTGGCTTTTAAATCTGATCCAGAAGATTGGTTTGTAACCTGCTCGTTAGGTGCCAAAGTTCTAGAGCAATGTTAAAGCCTGGGCATGCCCCACTCCCAGCAGTTTCAGCATGACTTGAGCAGCACAGTGAGTCACTGGGCACTTCTGACCTGTTTCAGTGTTCAGGGAATTCAGCTTTGTGAAAACCAGCCTGGAAAGTCAATCTTTTGCGCTTGTCAGGGTTTCATAAAGAATAGTTTTGCAATATAACTGAAGTGATTTACCAGTGAACTACTGACAAAAGTGGTGATATCCCTCCTTCTGCCTTTGCATTATTTCCATGCTTCCAGTCTGGGGACTGACATTGCCAAAAAGCTTTGGTTGTTGTCTGAATGGTATAAGGCTGGTGCAGCTCTTGAGCCAGCTCAGGAGAACCTGCAGGAGCACAGGGCCGGAGTGAAGAGGGAGACCACCTCGTTCAGCAAAAGCTAGCTCTTAGATTAATTTAAAGGGCACTCAAAGACAACAAGACAAAGCAGAAAGGATGCAAACTGACAAAGAGACATTTGTCCACTGCACATTCACATTGGTCATTATGAAACTGAATTAATTACACCATGGATTACATATACCTATTACACAGCTTATTTATTTTCTCTTATCTGTACTATACCGTGCTGTCCTTGATAAATAATTTTGTTTCATCTAATGATTAAATGTTTGCAAAAGAAAAAACACTCCCTGCTTAATATCAAGAAGTATTTTGCTTTTAACAAGTTTTTATGAGGATGTTCAGTTCATTTTTTTTCCATGTTTCTATGCAAAAAAAACCAAGCAGCAAGATAAAATGCTTTCATCAGGAACTTCTGAATACTGGTAACTAGCCAATGTTGACAAAGATAGATATACATAATTACTACTAAAATTATTTTATTCAATTCCACAGTGACATTGAGTCTTGATTTTTTTTTACTAGAAGATAAATATTTATCTAGCATATATACTATTCAATTTTAAAAAGTTAAATGAAATATACTGTTAATTTCAATAGCTAAAAATTACAGGTTGAGTGACAGAAAGATCAAAAATTATCCATCCATAACATTAGGGTAGGTACATTATACATTTTTTTCTTCAGAGTTAAATGTAGTTTCACGTAAGATTTAAAAAGCTCTTGGAGGCAAAATACTATGGCTGATAGATCAACACTTTGCGCTAATATAGCAGCAATTCCTGTATGGCTGTGTTTCTGTTTTTCACGAAGGGCACAAATACTTATCCTTGCTTTCCGCCATCATATGGCCACTGCTCACTAACAAAAAGAGCTCCAAGGTACAAACTACAGCCTGCAAAATCTGCACCATCCAGAAAGCACATGTGTAACACCCATGACTGCTCATTGAGGATCACTTCTGTACTTGTCCTGGTTTCAAATGAGTCAGAGTTAACTTTTACCAGCAATCACTGCACTATCTTTTAGTATTCCAATATCGAATGAGTATTACATAGCATTCCACCTAAATAACAGCTTGTGTGCTAAAACGTACCTCAACAAAAATCCCCACATTTCAGTCTTCACATATAAAAAACTGCTAGAATGTCTTTTCTTGTGTAGTCTGGGTCTTGACACATAGTATACATCAATAAATTATTTGGAATCACACGTAAAAGTTACCCTTTCCATACAAAATGTTACCCTACAATATTCACAGTTCTATTTTGGATTAAAATTAATTTGTATTCTTTTACAAATGTTTCAGTGAACCATTTTGAGAGCCTAATCCACTGGATGTCTCTGTGTTGTTCTGAAATGTATTTACCTAGATAAAGATTCTAGCACAAGTATCTGGAATTTACTTGAAGAGGTGTTTTTCTTGAGCTTATACCATGAATTGGTTTTATCAGTTTCAGAAATGAGTCATGAGTTAAATTCATTCATATTATGGAATTTGACCATGCTACACAATATTACAGCAGTCAAGTGTAGATGTTGTGTGTGCTCAGAGACTACAATGGTTGTCAGGTTGTATTGTTGGTGATATATACATATATAAATGATTGCTTATCAGTCCACAATATATGTTGAACACTGATGACTTGTAAAGATATCTCCAACTTCACTGTGTGGGATCTACACTCCAAAATTTCCAGCATAAAATTTTGGCAGTGGAAATTGTTGTTTCATGACTTCAGACACAGCTTATTTTCCCAGGCAGTTCAACCCACTTTTCCCCATGTAATATTTTTAACTTGCTGTTCACTGTTCCTGATAAAATAACATAAACCACACTTTTATATGAAAAATAAAAGTACTGTTAAAATTCTACATCTACTCTGTGACAAAACAGAAATGTATGCTGAATGCAGATGGCTGCTTATTTTATCTGAGGTATTCAAACCACATAAAATCACCCTTGACAAAACTGAATGGACTTTATCTAAACTTAAGAAGCAACTGGCAAATTTGCATGGTGAGCATGACTGTGTCCTCACTTAAATCAATGAATAAATAATCCCTGTAAAATTAATAGGATTATCCATTAACAAATTTTCAACAATGCTATGTTAAAATAATATTGCCCTTATTATTAAAAGAAAAAGAAATCCACTGCTAGGTAGTATTAAATTACCCTGCTTCTGCTTTGAAATATTGGTTCTGAGGAAGTGTAAGAGCAAATGTTACAGAGCCTCACTGACAGAATTAGCAGTTTATTTTACAACAAGAATCTCTCACTGACTTTTTACATTATACGAATCCATGCAAAAAACACCCTAAAAGATACCGTAGCAGCAATGTCTGAACTCCAGCAAAGTTGAATGATTTTTAGTTTTTCAAGTGTTCAGGTTTTCTGCTTTGAAGGAATAAACCATAATTTCGTTTAATCTCCCACACATTATCAGTAATGGCTAGGGATATGTTATAACACCTGTATCCAAGAAGGTTTGGCTTATTTTGTTCTCATGAATGGAAGTCTGTGAAGGAAAACAGAATAACCCTACCATTTTAAACACATTCTAGACAAACTTGTTCGTTTTACAGAGCCCGACAAAATATATCCATTTGCACTTCATGATCTCTTCCTTTAATAGACACAGCAACTTTAAAATCATGTTGGCAAAAGACATATTTCAAGAAAACATTTAGAGGCAAGACATATCTGATCCTATAGTATTTTGTTTATTTCTACCTAAATATGTTAAAAAACATCAACATGGATTTAAGTGCTTAAAAAAAAATAACTACAAACATTGTAATAAATAAAACAGGGCCTGAAGCTCAGTTAGCACTCTACAAAAATCCTGAAAATAGCCAAAGCCTTCTAACATGCTATTTTTTTCAGCCTTTCTAAAAAACCCCCAAACATGGTGATCTTGCAACAACATTTGCAATCAATACAGCTAGCCTGCACAGGACAGATGTGAGGACAGGAGATCCAAGCAGCTGAACCATTTACTTCATAGTTTAGATAAATTACTTAATAGCTTCACGTCACCCGCTTACCAGCTTCCTTTCTCCTAAACCAAACAGCTCCAGCAACACATCCTTCCTGATTGAAACTGCAGCACAACAAACTTGAAGTGTGAAGTATTTTCTGAAGTAACGTTTCATAGGTTCACAGCACTTAAAAACATGACTTGGAAAGAAGCAATCAGAAGAGAACAGTGTGAACAATCCCAGCGTGAAACTTTAGATACCATAATCACATCTCAAAGAGATGGAAGCACATGTAGCATCACAGAAACCAGCCTCCAGAAGAAGATGCTAATGCCTTCAAGGCAGAAATAGAAAAAACATTAATTTTGATCAAAATTGAGGCCTGATCTCTCCCAGAAGCTGAAGGCTTGCAAGGTTATCAACTCTCCAAAGGAATAGAAAAATACCTATCTGCAGCTAAGTGGCTAGTAGTGCCTGTCACTGCATCGTCTCATTTGCTTTCCAGAATCATTTCATTCCACATGAATTCCTTTTTTTGATACTAGCTATATACTCAGACCTTGCTCCATTTACAATCTGTTGCTAGGTAATTACATGTTATACCAACAGAAAAATTAATCAATTGCATAACCTGTATTTTAAGTGAAACCACAAGAAGTCAGCATTTTTAGATGCAAGGAAGAATCACAAAACCTGACAAAATAATATCCTACACGTGCACAAAAACTGTTATGAACAAAGACTGTGCACCTATGTGTGATAAATTAGGGTAAACATTATATATTCAGATGCAAAGACCACTCTAAGTCAGAGACTGTTTGGTTAAAAATATTTGGATTTATTTGAACTTATTTAATCACAGTGTTAAAGTGTAAATTATGATCACCTAAGAAATGAATGCAGCATTATAATTTGTGGAGCATAATGCTATCAATTCCTCAACATATTAAGAGTTCACTTCTGTTTCTATGTTAGACTGTAGGAGTTTTGCTGTTTTTAACAGAAGCAGAATTAGGTGAGTTAATTCCCTATATATTGCCAGTGCCAGTAACCATATATATATACAGTGATTTAAGACATGATTTCCCCCTTTAGTCTGTACTGACAAAGCTCTCTTTTGCTGAAATACAGTGATTTAAGACACGATTTCCCCCTTTAGCCTGTACTGACAAAGCTCTCTTTTGCTGAAAGGTAGCCACTCTATGCTGGGCCTTTTTGGTCAGCCAGGTCAGTATTTTGAATGCAGATTTTTAAAATGCAAGTATAAAATGCATTACTCAGCAGCAACACAGTAAAGGGCCAAGGGTTGTTTCCCCTATGCATACGGCGGAGCTTTCTATGGATTCCATTCCAAATCGTGAGAACATGTACCATGAACTCCATATTTGTTGCATGATTGCAAGGCGTATTTTTCCTTATCTCTAATTTATGTTTTTTTAAAGGTTTATATGTTCTTTCAAGTTATTAA